>NW_027471927.1:0-16179 GCF_051020765.1 Lasioglossum baleicum | reverse complement strand
GGAAAAGGCAGAAGACGACCGGGATCTGATGCGGCCCCACCCACCTAGCCTAGCGAACAGACCACCCGCCGGAAAGGAGACCCCCGCTCCCATCATGGAGTGGACCATGGTGGTGGGCCGAACCACGGAAGCAGAGCGCCTTAAGACGTCCGCGCGGCAGGTGCGAAGCATCCGCAGCGCAACGTAAAGGTGCAAAAGGCTCCTGCACGAGCGACGATAACCCTTACACTGATTATCCCGTACGAAGTGGGGTATGCGAAGGTTACGGCAACCGCAAGTAGAAAAATCAATCCGCTGGACCTGTAGATTGTAGGGGTGAAGCCAGGAAGAGCCGTCACCGAGGAACTGATACTTGAGTTGGGAAGCCCAAAGGCCGAGAGGACGGCCCAACGTCTAGCAGGCACAACTTGGACGGCCCTGCTAGACTTGGACGTCATAATGACCCTGCCAGCTTATACGGCTGAGCAACAGGTTTCGGGTCAAGATGACGCGGATGCCACACAAAACGTCGTGAAGGCACTGGCGAAGAAACGTGCAAGCAGCCCCTCCAAGATTAGATGTTGGGAAATCCGCACATCCCCGACCGGTCTAGGGACGATCTGGGTCAGCAGCCCCCTCGCTGCCGCCCGTAACATCCTGGACAGCCACAGGATACGAGTAGGCTGGGTAACGGCCCGGGTACAAGCGCTGAAGGCTCACCGGCTGTAGCGCTTCAAGTGCATAGAGGGTTGGCACGCCAGTGTACGATGGCAGACCAGCACAGATAGAGGAGCGACCTGCTACAAATGGAGAGACAGAGTCATTAAGTGGATAGGCTCCTCGCACCGGCACACAAATGCCTGGTCTTTGCTGCCCAAGGCCTGGAGGCCGGTTAAACAACAGTAAGGCCTGATCTCCTCCCACACCGAAGAAAACTATGAGTACAACAGCGAAGCCAGCAGGATTCGGATAGACTCCAAGAACGTCCAGAGCGGCCGCGGGTCCTGGAGGGACCATGGACTGTGTTTAGAATGCAACATCCTCCAGGCCAATATCAACCATAACAGAGCGTTACAGAATCTTTTAGCATAGTCCCTCGCATAGTTCGACATCGCCATGGCTGTGGTCGGCTAGCCGTACAGTGTACCGGCCATTACAATTGCTTCGAGGACCTTCACGGTATGGTCGCGGCGGTGTGGTGGGCAACCCCGGAACCCCATGGCCACACTGCTACAACGAGTGGAGAGACATGTCCTGGTGTTCTGGGGCCTCCTCGTCGTATGTATGAACGGCAGATAGATGGGAGTAAGATAGCGTTGTCGTCGCATCTATCCCAGTCGGTACTCACCCTTGGAGACAATAAATCCCGCACATCGGCACGGGGCTCTCCGAGGGCGTACGCGAGGGGCGAGGCGTTGCTCGACTGCGCAGCCGGACAGGAGCTCTACCAATACATGCGTGAGTCCGACGGGCAAGACCATCGTGGACTTGTCCTAGCCTTCCCTTGCAACGTGTGAAGCGTTGGAGAGTGGCCTAACCGGTAGAAACCCTGAACCTCCCCATTTTCATTACCATGGATTGTTCTGTGCCAGACACAGGAAGATAAGGACAACGTGCACTGGAGCCCCTATAGGAACTAAACATAAACAGGAAGGTCAGCAGCGACGCGATGGCAGATTAGACGACGCGAAGTGGACGCCCTATTAGCCGCGGCACATATGCAGTTATGGCCGTCCGGACCGCTTGACGGCCTCGATCCCCAGGATGGCGCCGAATGGCATCACGATGTCATGGTGGCAGCGTGCGACATTACCATGCCACGGGTCGCAGCAAAGCCGAAGACGTCGCAGTACTGGTGGGGCGTTCCAAACGCAAACCTTACCGGATCGTACTAGAGAAGCTGAGGGTCTAGGTCGCTCCGCTGTCAGAGAGCACGGATCCCGCTTTCGTACGGCGATTCGTCGACACGCGTCGTCGAAGGCGTCGCGTAGTGATCGCGCGGTGCCGTTAAAGACACGAGAATGAATAGTACCGGACAAGAAAGTATACCGTAGCGGAGCTCGGACTACGTGATCGTCGCGGAGGTTACCGAAAGTCCGTGGTGACCATGCCTGACTGCCCCGTCGCCAGTTAGACTAGGGAATTTCATGATGAGAATATAATATAGCTGGTTATATAGCTACAGGGTCGTTTAATGCACTACATCGATGTTCTTCCTTCAACAAGCTATACGATCGTCCATGAGATAACGCCGAGAATATAAGCGATACAGGCCAAGTATAGCCATGACCTTCATCCCGGATATAGTAATACCGGGCCCGACCCGCGGAGCTGTACCATGTACTTAATCTGCGCTGTATATGGCGGTGTCTCGTAAATGGCCTATTCCTTCGCGGATAGTGTAGCAAATTGCCGCGTATTCTCGAAGCCTTGAGAAGTAATATCGCGGGGGAAGATATGGGGAACCGCTAACGTTCCGTTCACTCGATGCCAGGCGTCGCATCTTTGGCGACGGAACGATCCGCAAGAGGACTGGGTGCAGACTGGCAAAGAATACACAGTCTGGAACATAATTCACCGACGCCAAGTCCGAACGTACGACGAACCGGCTGGTAAAACTTCGCCGTGATGCATAGGTGTATCCGAGTTGCCATAACTTCATCGGCCGACAAGGAGAACGTAATTTCTAAGTGTACATCTCCGTGTAGTTTTGCGGTATGGCAATTTCCACGCGCATCTGTCTCATGAGTCGTAAATCTTCCCCGGGAACGCGTTTCCCGCATATCTCGGGCTGCCTACGTCGCTTACAAACCACGCAAACCGCTCGTTTCCCGCTCGGCTGCGTCGCCGAAGCAAGTCGCGGGACACACTTTATTCGGCGATCCCTCGCACAACCGCTACCCAACGCGCCATAATCACTGGTCCGTCCAACATAACCAAAGGAACGGACTGTGTCTAAAAGCATTATATGCTTGATCCAGCTTTATATCCCTGTAAAGAAGTTTTAATGGAGCAAGTTTCTGCTACCTAAGAGCATTTCGCCACACACGCTCCGCGGCGGTTGCCACCAAGTTTCCGACGGATGAGCTGCTGTAATATATAGATAAAACGGAAATACGATAATCCACATATTCGGCGATATATATGCAAGCGTGGTATTCCGACTCTCGGCATCAATCCGGTCAAATTTACGCTCAACACATAGCGAGGTAGGCTTTGACATGCAGATTATCCAAACGAGTTTTTCAACTCATAATCAAGGATGTACGTATTCATTCGTGCAAACACACGGCGTACTGATCCACTATCCCTCGAATCCAAATACATCCGTACACTTGGTTCAAGTGAACAAGCGGAATACCAAACAAGGCAAGACAGATCGCGCGATAATCGGTTTGTTACCGGTTAAGGGGCAGCCAGAATTATCGAACCGTTTATTACGATACCGCGAACCAAATCAAAGTTGAAAGATGCCATGAGCGGAATCGCGTCCAACCATTTAGAAGCAAAATATCGATGGTACATTATCAATGTCGAGTTTAAATTCTAATAATTTATTATCATGTATCTCCGCGTTTCTATAACTTTTCTGCTGATCTCCTTATTTTGCTGGGATTAGCATATTGTCATATATTTTTCACTACTACGTTATTATTCCTTGACTGAGTGAGGTCAAAATATTTTATTCTCGGGCGTATATATATATGAAGATTGGTGAAGAATATGTCGTTTACAGTCGACTCCAAGGATACGGGTTTTTTAATACTCTCCTCTAATTCTTCCATGCGTCATTGATTCAGCTTACCATTCCGTCATTTGTATCGAAGAATAGAGCGGAATTGCAAAAGATAATTTTCGCCATTGATCAAGGACAAAATATTAGCGCGCATTACTTGCTCGCACGAGCGAGGTAAAAAACAAATATTAAGAAGTTTGACGCGAATTTCGAGATTCCAATTTGCAGCCATCGACCGGTATGCCAGTCGAATTCCCCCTCTTAATTACTCGCAATAACATTACTTATACAGAACTCGAAGGCGATGAAGGGAGCGATGGAACGTGATTTGTCGAGCGGAATGGAACGCGCCGACAAATCGGCGCGAATTATGATTCCGCGTTAATTCCTCGCCGTCGAAATGCTAAAAGGAGTCCGCACAATAATATTCGCTGCGTGCGTATTGTAATAAATCCCATTTTCGTCGGTGGCCCATACCATGGGAGGGGGGCGATGGGATATGTCTATCGAGCGACGAATAGTCCGCGACCATAAATGGATGAGCGACGAGGATTCGGCCTGCAATTTTAGGGACATGACAGAAAACCCATTGCACTGGTCGCGAGTGTTTATTTCTCGAATATCGACTGCCATGATGTCTCGTCCGAAAAGGTGCTCATGGCGAACCGATCCGAGGGAGAAGGGCTCTGGGAATGCTGTTCCTACAATGGCAGGGTATGTCGATTCACGCGTTACTTTCCACTAATAGCCATGAATCCCCCTCTGCCAGACTAACAAACTAACAGACTAGCTCGTGACCCACTTTTCGGAACATATCAGTAGAAATTTCACCCTCGGTTTAAGACTTTTGTTTGATCAAACGTGCAGAATTGTTTCTCTGATTAGAGACACCATTTCTCTACCCATTTGGGTGTCCTGCGTACGATGCCTTGCTTGCTGTTGTGTTCAAGTTTCCCCCTTGGCTTTCAGCTTCCTTTGACACGATATTGCCCCTCGATCTTCAATATTCCAACATTACCGTGATACCCATATACGGAACCTAAATGTGCATATTCAGGCAAAACCAGTTTCGACTACTCGTAACTCCGAATAGGCACTGATAAGTTCTGCATTCATTTCCCTAACATTTAAAATAAGATCGAACATTCCAGATTCTTGTGGAATAATTCCTATCCGAAGATTCGCAACCTATTCGTAGCTCTATCGATAAAAAACCTTATATAAGGATCGAATATCGAGAATTGAAAATTAGAAGGATGAAGATAGAATTTTCGTACAGTCAGATTGGCTTTCTGTTGGCATTTCAATTCTATTGTCAGGGGGAAATACGTGCCAAGTATCGAAATAAAATACAAACGGGCGATCTTCAACCTTGGTGGAAGAGACCCTGTCTAGAGGAAACAATGTTTCATGTGTTATTACTTATTCCGTAAAAAAAGTGTAAAACAGATATTGAATAGTTTTAAATATTTAACGTAGGTCTTGAGGATAGGTATACGAATGTTGAAACATCCAGTTTGATGCGTAACGTAGGAATGACTTATTCGTTTGTGCTCGGTATTTATATTGTAATTTTCTGGTTGAGTAGGCGGTTTCTGGTGATGTGATGTCCGGTTTTGGCTGATTTTTCTGCGGTTGATATCTGAGCGGTTTCTGCTAATGCGATGGCTGATTTTTGGCTAATTTAGCTACCATTGTTGTTTGGGCGGTTTCCGGGGGGGGGGGGGGGGGGGGGGTGATATGATGGTTGCATTTTGGCTGGTGTAACGCTATCACCGTGCAACATCTGCTCGTACCGAGATGGTCGACATATTTCTATGCAATATCCGAGCAAGATTTGTTTACAGCATCTCGTTGTGTCGGAAAAGCATGGAGGTTGTGTAAAAAGATAGCCGCCGGTAATGAAACACGGCTGATGGGAACAAGGTGGTAACAGCGGCTCATCCGTGAGGGACGATAAAACGGGAAAGGCTGGAAATTCGGTGGATCCGCCAGTCGAGTAATAGAATTTGGGCAGGGAACGAGCCATCAGTATCAGGCGCTGAACACTGCGTAATTTTATTCGCGAACAGATGTAACTTTGCTCTCCATCGCGGTATCGATGAAACCGAACTCGCGGCAAAGAATTATCTACGGCTATAGCGGAGAAATAAACGCCGAGCGGAAAAATGTCGCTGCTACGTCGACCGCCGAAAACCAGACCAGGCATTAAGCGAAACAATCCGTTTCGTGAAATTCCATTCGTTTACAAATTTCGCCCTGTCATGTTCCCCCGCGATACGCTCGATGCGTCCCTGCTTGCTCCGGAAATCTAACCGATCCGATTGCATTCAATCGCCCCGATACCGAAAATAGACAAACAGCTTTCGCTTACTTGGCACTTCGAAAAATTCCTGCTATTGTGCGGGTTAGATGGATACCCATCGCTTATTGCGTTATTGATATTTTCAAGGGCAAAACTCTCCGGGGCCAACACGTTTCGAGAAATCATCCCACAGATGTTTCCACCATATTTCACCGAGCGATTTCAATGGAATAGTGTTAGCAGCTTGTATAAGGTGGCGAGCTCTGTCAATTGGAGTTTGCCAAGAGCATGAAGAATCAGCTACTGCATTTAAATGTTGAAATGCGAGAGAAGATAGCAGGATTAGGAAATCCGTCGTAAGTCCAACATGGAACGCGAGTATATGTTCCGCGAATTTTGGTATGGTAACGAATTTTCTAGATTACGTGCAATTCGTTCGGGGACAGTCGCTAATATTATACGAGACATTCGAAATCTCAAGAGACAATGAATAGAGACGACAGAATGGAAGCTGGGAAGAGAAAAAATTATTGGACTCTGAAAACGATAATATTGGACGTCAAGAGAAAAAATTGTTAAATAAATTTTTTATGGAGCAGTACGTAAGTGGCGTAGACACTCGCATCCTCGCTTCGGACGCCTAACCATCCATGGACGAAGAAAATTATGTTCTCCCTAGTAGGTCGAACCGACAAGTGACCCGAACCGCTTCAACACGTTCCTTGTATAGCCATCGATCCGCCGAAAATCGGTTCTTACTATTCCGTTCTAATAGTGGATAAATTATTAATTCTTTCACTTTCATTATAAAGTCACGTAGCATACAGCCTCGTAGTCTTTTTCATTCTCGACCGCGGGAATAAGCAACGCCATTAATAGCTAATGATTGATTAATATCTTTATTTCTATTGTAAATCCGCGACTCGGGCAATTTAGCGTGGAAAATTTCAATTTGTTGTTGATATTAAACTCAGCAATTTGTACATTTATGTAAATTCTAATCGCATCGGCGATTCCACCGTTTAAATTGCGATGGCAAAATCAGATCTTTTGTCAATTATCCATTTTTGATGCGTATCTATGTCTCGATGTTATTATCACCGTTAAATCCAACAGCTCGGCAAATGCAATGGCAAAATTTTTATCAAATGTGCATATCGCATGTGATGCGAGTTAACTGGGAGCGATCATAAGGTTGTAAATTCTCATCCGCTTAATTTGGGTGAATAGATTGATGTGGATCGTCTTGTAATTTAGGTTGTTCAAATATTAAACATAATTTGTATAAGTATATCAATTAAAATAACATCCATCAAAGTTCATATCTCGTTTCTATCGAAGTCTAACAAGGGTAGTTGGTTCATTACCGTTGCAACCCACAGAAACCGTACATTCCATGCTTGGAAAGTATTTGTCTGATGATTTGCCTCTTCGAGAAATTGCCTCTTCGTTCCGCACAACAGCAGAATTTGGAACAATGGAAAATCGTTATTGCCTTGAAACTGGTTCGGGTAAATAAGTCGATGCTTGTGCACTTACTAACAATTCGAAATTCACGGTATTCGGCTTATTCCGTTTGTTTTCTTGTTTGCATTCCTATTCTATGTCGAATTCGTGACAGTAGGGGAGACTTTTTTGGCGTAACAGAAAGTAATCAACCAATGCTATATTTATCCTGTAATTCGTCATTTTATATTATTTGTTATATTTACAAAATTAAATGCACGAGAATTATGAACTCCATCATTAGTTATACTTATAAGAAATTTTATGAATGTTCTAATAGAAATGTACGAATCATATATATTAAGCGTATAATATATATGTATGTATGTTAATTAATCGGTAACATTTCTTAAGAACGGGAATTTGAACTTAATTTACGATGGTTGGTGGGTATGATACATATGGGGTCCTTCTAGTGAATATCATTTTCTGCCACCATTCCCATTTTTCAACTTTGGAGAGTTGGTTTAAATATCTGTAAGTTACAATCCATTGTTACGTGAAATAAATATAATATGTCTGTTACTGTCTATATTGTTATTCTAAATGTCCAGAAGCACATATTCAGTAATAAACTGTTTATTAATTACTGTGAACAGTTCTAGAGGCTTTGAAAAATCGGTGAAGCTCGCGGCATTCAGGTTTAATGCCCCCCCCCCCCGGGGTACCTTCGGTTCCGGGTAGATACACCCGGCAAGGCCACGTCATTGTTCCCCCGGATGTCGCAGCACGTACATCCAGACTTAAATTACCGAAATTAACACAGATAATTATTTTTCGTCTCTAATTACTTCATTCAATTTATTTCTCTACATTCGACATGCAATTACTTAATTTATGCAGCAATTCTGATTCCTTAATGATTTATTTACCACAAATTATTCCGTTTTCAATTTTAAAGATTTATTTAACTAAATTATTTATCTTTCGATTTTAGCAATTTTCTAATTTACTTATTTATTATTCTCTTTTAACAACTTTTTGATTAGTTTATTTACTATTAACATTTAATTATCCTTTAAATCTATTTATTTCTCATTCCTTTTTAACAATTTGTTAAATACCTTTCTTATTACTCACCTTTATTAGTCATATAAATTCACTTACATATTACTGACTTTAAATATTTGTTACAATTTATATATTCCCTATTCACATTTAACTATTTGTTAATTATTTTATTTATTAATCACATTTAATAATGTTTTATATTATTTATATCTTATTCACTTTTAACTAATTTTTAATCATTTTATTTATTAATTACATTTATTCATGTTTTGAATTTATTTATTTGTTGTACCATTTTAATAATTTTTCTTAATTTATTAATTTCTTATCCACTTTAAACAGTTTTAAAGTTATTTTTACTATTAATCACATTTAAGAATATTTTTAATTTAATTATTTATGTTTAGCACTTTAGAATTTATTTTATTTATTTGCTTTTAATGTCACAACCATTCTTTTAATAATTCATTCTACTTTTAATCGTGATTATTTCTATACTACCGGAATAAATAGTTTAGTTCTTATGACTTCAATATCCCTCGGGTTAGTGGACACCAAATATTTTTCTAACTATTATATTAAATTATAACCACACCATTACTAAATCGTTCACGTTCGAAAGATTGTAAGCCTCATTTTTTTACTCGGTACCGGTTGAAGTAAGTAGGGTACGCGTCTTCTCGGGTGCGCTGTGAAAGTATTGGGAAAGAAGAAAATACGCCAAGAGGAGGACTGCTTGACGCCCACGCCAGGATCAACTCAGACCTGCTTTGATACGAAGAAGAGGCCAACGATCGATATGTCGCATGCTTACGATTGCTCTGGATACCCATCACGTCGTGGGACCAATAGCCGGAAGCAGCGGGGTTTGTACTGCTTGTATCATATAACTTTCGTAATTTGCATACTGCCTAGTAGTGCTAATGTACTAGTGTACTATAGCACTCATGTCATATACATATAAACATTTATCTATGTGATTTATTCGTTGGATCAGACTTGGACTTTTCTGTCCATCGCGTATTAGAGCCTATGTCGAAAACATTTCGAATCCTATTTTTGTCACTATGCTTCCTACGTTGCTTCATTACTCTGAAATTCGATATATCGCGTTCAGGAATCAGAACTTTTTCGCCTTTTGATATAACATTAAAAATAACACTATCACGAAAAATACAATGCTATTGTTACGAGGCTTATTGCGTCGTAAGCGGCAGCTCGCGTATTGTATTAATGGATTTGCTTCTCATTTCATGTGGCAATAATAAATGGCAGCTGGAGTCCATATTCCACTAGTTTAGCGACACTTTTAGCGCCATGGCACAATAATAAAGGACAGCTCGGCTGTCCTCTTCCACTATTTTTGCGACACATAATCCGCAAAAAGAGGCAGCGCGCGTGTCGTATTGGAACAGTTATATATTATTATATATCAAAAATGTAACAATTTGTGATCGTATCATTTATATTTACTACATATTATAATTCACATTTCGTAAATTACATTGAAAGCAAGTTTCTGATTTATTTTCCTTAGGTCCGGGTCTTGTCTGCGTTGCCACCTCCACGTGGTTGGACCAGGTAATTGGCATCGTTTGTCAAAGGCGTATTTCAATATTTTTCGGAATAGATTTTATTTAGTAAATTTGGTGTTAATGAAATTAGCTCATACTTGAAAAGCGATGCCAAGCCACGAGCTACGCAGAATTCGCAACACAGACTAGCCTCTAGAAGGCTACCGTCTGGTACGTTAGAGGCTAGGCACCAATTGCGAGTGCCACGTCATCCCCCCACGTACAGGGCAACGTGGGACATGGTTTATGAGTTTATGGTTTATGACCACGTTTAATAACCTTGATCGATCAGAGTCTTATTACGAAGTTTATGTGTAATGGATATTTTCCTGATAAACGGCCGATATACGAACATGTGTTTGTCAATTGACCTACTTGCTAAAGCGAAATTATCCCTATCTCCGTCTATTTGTGTTGCGATCTGCTAATAGTGGTAAAGCATCCCACAACAGATTCAACGAGCAGACGCGAAAAGTTTGTAACGTTAATACTTCGTGTCAGAATTCCGGAGTAAACCGTAATAATACATGTTCGGCCAGTACAAATGTATCACCCTCCTCTTCGATAACGTTGACTATAATTTTCACCGGATACAGAATTGTTTGCCACGAAACTGTATGCGGCGTCCTCAAATCGGCGTGGATACGTCGAAAATGTATTAATTATTTGTGTAAGTATTTAAAATTTCATAGTTTACGATAAATGAGGGGATGAAGTTCCATTTTTAAAGAAACTGGTATCCACCGTGTCTCAACTCATTTGCATATTCCATGTATCATACACTACAATCAAGTATGCTTCGACATCGCACGAAATTTTTGTAATTGAAAGATTGATAAGAGCCATCATTTAATTACTCGGGTGCTGTTTTTGATTCTTCATAGTAGACTTTTAATAGCCAACCCACGGAATTACATTTCATCCCATGCCACATGCCCCCCCGTTTCGCAATTTCCCAAAGGTTCCAATCTCGTCTGGTATTCTTGAAATGATTATACGAAAAAATCTGGTAATCTTCATCGTGCCAATCTTCGATTGCGAGAAAATACTAACTATACTGAAGCAAAGAATGACGTTAGACGTATCTTACTACACGCCTCGTCGTTTGCAGAAATGATATCTGGCAGCATAATAACTGCGAGTCCTAAACATCCTGAAAATCCGGGTCCTCTTTCCATTCGGCGGAATGGCCGCCAGGTGATCCAGCGGTAGGAGAACGGCCAGCCCCAGCTAGGCACAATCAAGACTTACGCAGCTCTTCTTGCTGGTCACCAAGTCCTCCGCCCGCAATGCGGCTCCGAACAGAGCCATGGAGTAGATCACCCCAGATTGTAAGCGCCGCATTCTGTCGACCAGTCCCCCGGTGTTCGGCAGCAGCTGTCCCAGGCCCCCGCCCCGGGCACTTCCGCCAGGCGTGGTTCCAGCGCCCCGATAAGCTGTTTCATGCGGCACCCACTTTTCAGCGTGAGTCCCATGCACTTGATTCGTCCTCTAACCACGATCCGAGCATCCTCCACACGGACCACTTCCTGGGGTGGTCCTCGGCGAGTTCCGTCCAGGAACTACATTGCCTCCATCTTCCTCGGCGAGATCCTGAGTCCCAGATGACGTACCCTATTTACAATGCAGGCCACTTCCAGCTCATCCAGCCTCGCCGTCCTCTCCCATTCCTCTCCACCAGCTGTCACCAGCGTGTTATACGCGTAGCATGTAATACTGTCGCCGGACGGGAGCAAGCCTCTCAGCACCACGTTGTACGACATCTTCATCTCTATTACACATCAATTTCATAAAAAGACTTTGGTTTAACATGGTTCTTGAACGTGCTCATAAACCATAAACTCATAAACCATTTCTCACATTGCCCCGTACGGGGGGGGGGGGGGGGACGTGGCACACCTCACAACGCGGCCGTACCGCCCCTGATTCTCGATCCTTCTCCCGGAATGGTATTCAAGGATCACGGACATCAGGAATGCCGGCACCTTGTGATGCTCTAACGTCGCCCTGATGGCGGTCCACTGCAGGTCATTGAAGGCGATGGCGATGTCCGGGCTCATACCCAACTTCACACAATAACTGACTGCCTCCGGCATGCACCTGACGCGCTTGGTGGCGTCAATGGTGGACGGACCTCGTCGAAAACCGAACTGTCTGTTGCCGAGGTCCGCACCGACGCCCGAGATGTGCTACTTCAATTGAGAAATCCGGAATTCCATCCAGTCTCTCCCAGCTTTCCAGCCGTCAGGCCCAGCTCCTTACTGGTGACCAGAAGTTCGTCCGTTCAGGCTGTCCAGTCCGCCGACAGAACTATTGATGTTTCCCTCGCAGTCATCGATACTGTCGGAGTTGGGCTGTCGACGACTCGCCGCACGAAGTCGGGATCCTTGCTCTCCGTGAGCGGCGGCGTCCATCCCCTCAACCTCCCGAGGACCGATCGGTATTGTCGTCCCCAGGGGTCGTCGTAGTTCTTCCTCAGCAGATTTTCCCAACACCTTGCCTTGGCTCGTACGATGGCACGCCGCGGCAATTTGCACGCCCGTCGTAATTCCTTCTGTAGCGCGTTTTCCTTCTCAATTGTTGACGATCTTCTTCTGCGACGGGCCCGAGTGTGCCGGCGACGGTCCCGAGTGTGCCGGCGACGGTCCCGAGTGTGCCGGCGACGGGCTCGAATTATCCGTTCGCGTCTCATTGCAAACTCGTCGGGCAACTAGAACACCGCCGTTTTCAGTTTAGCCGCGTCGTGCTGCATGGCCAGGACTCTCGCCGCCGTCATGGCAACGCGAATCCACTCCCCGGCGTCCGGACGATCGAGGTCATCTTCCAGACCGGACGGGCGCACAACTACATGCGCCGTGGCCAAAACTGTGCCCTCGTCGAGGCGTCTGACATCGTGTCAGTGCTACTGGTTCTGTTGACCTCAGCTCGCGGTGGGTATACTGTCCCCTTCGGCCACCTTCTTGGTGATCGATGGGTGGTCGCTGAGCGTCTACACGGCTTCTGCCACCCTCCATCCGTTCAGTCACAGCACAACGTGTATCGGAGATTTAACGTGCGTCTCCTGCCACAAGGGCTTATCCACACGACCCCCATGGGCGCGGGATTGGGATACGCCCAATCAGCGCAGTGTGTGGCGCACCCTACCACTCATATACCAATTAGCTCGTAGACTGCAAGCCCTACGCGCCAACCTTGGGAACGCCGGGACTTTTCTAAATCCCTACTGACTCTGCAGGCCAGTGCCAGAGCAGTTCTCACGCCGCTCACCCGTGGAGGATCTAACCCGTCCGAAGACGGGGTCCCCTAACCCGCGATATGGGCTTACCACTGCACCCTCTGGGCCAACCCAAGCAACCGGCGGGGAGGACGGACCGAAGCCCGCCCACCTCAGGTCTCGAACCAGTTCCCGAGGTACCAGTGAATGCAGGGCCGTGCAGATCATACCCCTCGCAAGGACACCTTACTTCCTGGATGAGGTGCTTGCTCACCTCGGCCTAGGTTGGGCCGACTCGGGCACCGTGGGTTCGTCAAACCCACACAGCAATAGGACTAGAAGTCCCACAACAGCCCCTGCGGGGACAGTCAAAGCACAGCAACCCGGAGAGGCATAGGACAAGAAAACGATGTACATGCCGGCCGGGCTCACATATGTGTTGTAAGTCCAGCTACCGACCCGAGCTGCGTCTCGCCCATCACGTACGACCTCGAACAGCTCCATGCTGTTTTGTGGGCCTTGAGATCTCCGTGGAAGAGCAGCGCTTGTGATATGTGCTGTGAAATATATACACTTATCCCATCCAGCCGCCGTTTGTATTCCCCCAGGCTGCAGCTCGGCTTGACGCAGCAGTCCTCTATTATCAGGGCGCACAAGGACACAAGGACTTGTCCCTCCCCTCGGTATGTACTAATGGCCAGAGGGTTTTGGGTGGGTTCCATTCTACACCGCGTCGACAGTTCCGTGTAGGTGCCCGGAGCAGTCCTTGCGGTCCGGCACCGGATACGGCTCGCAGGTCACAGCCAGACACAGCGAGCGTCTGCACTAGCAGGTTCTCTGACGCTCGGGAGTGGTTGATATTCGCCTGAAGTATATTGAATTTCAGGCCTTTCCCATGCTCTCCTGCAGGCCGAACGCCAATCATGTCACCGCTAGATGCGCCAGTTCATTGCTGCTCCTGCTACTGTCGCTGCCCGGTCCTTCTGTTAGTTTACATGTTGTTTTCATCTTCATCTTCCTCTGCGTTGATTTAGTGGCTTGGAGTGCAGGCCATGCTGCCCATCCTGTGTGCGGCCTCCAGACCATGGGTCGCGCAATGTCGGGCACTTGGGATCTGTGGTGTTGCACACAGCTACCTGGTGTCTCTGCTCCCATCACTGCAAGATGGTTGCGCTCCGATCCACGTAGCTTGAGCATCGCGCCCTGTGATGCCTAAATTCCAGGCACATGAAGCATTGCAGCCGTCGTGCCTACAGCTACTGCACGCGCGCTGAGATCCAGCCCACTCTTACTCTTCCGCTGTACAAGATGCTGTAGGTGGCGGAGAGGGAGCATATCGCCCAAATTGTTCCGCGAATTTTGGTATCGTAACGAATTTTGTAGATTACGTGCAATTCGTTCGGGGACAGTCGCTAATATTATACGAGACATTCGAAATCTCAAGAGACAATGAATAGAGACGACAGAATGGAAGCTGGGAAGAGAAAAAATTATTGGACTCTGAAAACGATAATATTGGACGTCAAGAGAAAAAATTGTTAAATAAATTTTTTATGGAGCAGTACGTAAGTGGCGTAGACACTCGCATCCTCGCTTCGGACACCTAACCATCCATGGACGAAGAAAATTATGTTCTCCCTAGTAGGTCGAACCGACAAGTGACCCGAACCGCTTCAACACGTTCCTTGTATAGCCATCGATCCGCCGAAAATCGGTTCTTACTATTCCGTTCTAATAGTGGATAAATTATTAATTCTTTCACTTTCATTATAAAGTCACGTAGCATACAGCCTCGTAGTCTTTTTCATTCTCGACCGCGGGAATAAGCAACGCCATTAATAGCTAATGATTGATTAATATCTTTATTTCTATTGTAAATCCGCGACTCGGGCAATTTAGCGTGGAAAATTTCAATTTGTTGTTGATATTAAACTCAGCAATTTGTACATTTATGTAAATTCTAATAGCATCGGCGATTCCACCGTTTAAATTGCGATGGCAAAATCAGATCTTTTGTCAATTATCCATTTTTGATGCGTATCTATGTCTCGATGTTATTATCACCGTTAAATCCAACAGCTCGGCAAATGCAATGGCAAAATTTTTATCAAATGTGCATATCGCATGTGATGCGAGTTAACTGGGAGCGATCATAAGGTTGTAAATTCTCATCCGCTTAATTTGGGTGAATAGATTGATGTGGATCGTCTTGTAATTTAGGTTGTTCAAACATTAAACATAATTTGTATAAGTATATCAATTAAAATAACATCCATCAAAGTTCATATCTCGTTTCTATCGAAGTCTAACAAGGGTAGTTGGTTCATTACCGTTGCAACCCACAGAAACCGTACATTCCATGCTTGGAAAGTATTTGTCTGATGATTTGCCTCTTCGAGAAATTGCCTCTTCGTTCCGCACAACAGCAGAATTTGGAACAATGGAAAATCGTTATTGCCTTGAAACTGGTTCGGGTAAATAAGTCGATGCTTGTGCACTTACTAACAATTCGAAATTCACGGTATTCGGCTTATTCCGTTTGTTTTCTTGTTTGCATTCCTATTCTATGTCGAATTCGTGACAGTAGGGGAGACTTTTTTGGCGTAACAGAAAGTAATCAACCAATGCTATATTTATCCTGTAATTCGTCATTTTATATTATTTGTTATATTTACAAAATTAAATGCACGAGAATTATGAACTCCATCATTAGTTATACTTATAAGAAATTTTATGAATGTTCTAATAGAAATGTACGAATCATATATATTAAGCGTATAATATATATGTATGTATGTTAATTAATCGGTAACATTTCTTAAGAACGGGAATTTGAACTTAATTTACGATGGTT
>NW_027471926.1:0-16184 GCF_051020765.1 Lasioglossum baleicum | reverse complement strand
TCGATGGATATAGTTAATGGGAAAGGATATTTCAACGTTGATACATGGTAATGCGATTTGCGGTACCTTTCTTGTATGGTGGGACGACGACCGTTAAGATAGATTGAGTGATAACTGACGACTAGACGATTGAGTTGGTAGATACTGCTTATCCAGCTTAAAATTTCGGATAAGGATAAACATGAGTTATCAGATGTCGTGGAAAATAAAATTTAATTTGAACCAAGAAATGCAAAAATAATAATGATTAAATCGATACTCTCTACTTCGTGTGATTATACCTTTGGTACTATTTACATTCATACATTTTATGTATCTATTTCTACTAGTTAACTATACTTATTATCTATCTAACTTTGCATTAAAGGAGATCTTTAATTTGAGACCTCTTTGTATTAGCAGACCTCTATGCTATTACTAATTAGACCCAGATTCCTTACAAGTGCCAATTTACTAGTCGCGTACAGTATCTGGTGACATACTTAGACAATCAAAAGGCAGATCTGAAATTTAGATAATTATTATTATGTTGTGAAAGTAAACGTAAACTTTATATAATGGAAAATGGCTAAAAGTACCAGTTTGAATAGATGCTTTATTATTAAGTAGTTGGAACAACTCACTTGGGCCGAATAGGGTAAAAGCATAACGTGGGTCACGGATCTGAATGACTAGAATGAAAGATCGAACGAGGTTTTGTCGATCCTCTGTAACCTCGTTGTTCTCCTTTTACACTTGCTATATCGAGAAGACGTCCCATTGACGTCACGAAACATCTTCACGTTTTTACGTTTATCGGTTCTTAGTTGCCTTCATAGAATGTGCTTTGAAATAACTTGGTCTGAAATGAATGTGGTATAATAGAACCAAGAAAGTGTGCCTCTAGGTAGTTGAATAGATTTCGTATACCTAACCCTAAATGCAACTTACAATTTTCAAAGTTTCAATAAGTTTATAATTGACAACCATGTTTTATGTAAATGTATAATACGGGTGTAATTTAATATTTTTAATAATGTCAATATTCCAAGGATTACCTAAAATTAAATTTAATTGAATAATATTAAATCGAACAAACGAGATTAACTATAGCAGTTTTACCATTAATTAATGTATAATTAAAGCTGTTTTAAAATTTCATTACTAGCATTAATTTGAAATTTTAATAATATTGCTAAAGTAACTGTATAGTAACTATGTACATATATTATTATGTATAACCTCTGAAAGGCAAACTGCTCTTACCCCCAAAATATGCAACCACTTACCTGTCACACGAGTTTGCTCGCAAAGTTCGAACGTTAATGGTCGAACCGCATTAAATGTGACTCACTTCCGGTGCAACCCGAGCAGGCCAGCTAATGCACAATTGCAGGTCTAGTCGCACGGAAAGACACGGACTAGTCATTTCTTACTAATCAGTACACGTGATCTGTAACGTTTTCCTCGGTAGATTCCAATGACGTCTGAAACAGCTACCTTCGTTCCGACTTTTATCTTTCGTGTCCACGAACAGTCAACGGTTATCTGACGCATAGACAGTTACAGCTCAAAGCACTACTTTTTCCAGGAAGTCACGTGGATGTAAGATCGTATCACAAAACCAAGCTCCTTTGATAATTCGTAACTTCCTATGATTCATATACTCACTGGATTTTTCGTTAATTATGAAAGTAAGAATTAAATTTAATTACAGTTTTCGTCTTAACAGAAATAGTAAACAATGTTAACTACATATAGATTTGTAGCAACGGTATGCTATAAATAGATCGAAATAATTATACAGTATTTGAATACAATAACTTCGTAATAACGATAATTAAATCAAACTAGGCGCGTAAAGCGTGAATACAGAAGTACGTAATTTCCAAGTCAGATGGCGTTATTGGAGGTTAACCTAACCACGTGTATATACGTTGGTCGGCAACACGAGGCGTACGTAATAATAAATTAGTAAACATGAGTGGACACATTTTATTGGTGAAAGTGTAAATATTCGATACGTGATTTGATATAAATAAACAACCACATCCGGAAAAGTCCGTGAATGCAAAGAAAAAGAGGCAAAGAATATTTGGAAAAATATAACCTAACCCATTAAATGTGTAAAATAATTGACACGTGACTTCTCATTATACAAGTGTAATTATGTTTTACTTATATACTTATTCTGAGATATTATTTCATCCTGTCTATTGAAAAGTCATTTTAAACTATGAGTTAACTCGTCTTCGTCACCAACAGGTTAAATCTGTGTCACTGAATGACAGAATTGAAAAATGAAAGGTGAGTTCGAGCACGATGTTTTGTTTGTATTTCTGCGTTCTTCTCTAACCAATTTCCAAGGAATCTTGACTGGAACGTAACAGAGGACAATTATCCGTGCGATATTACACGATTGTGGGAGCCAATGTGGCGTACGGTACGCTTTGCAACATCCTGTTTTCTTTGTATTTCGTTGCCGACCCGTATTTATGAAACTTTATATAGTAACTTCGAAGAATCTAATTTCTCGAGGCTATCAACCGTATTAACGGTAGAACTTGTTCTTCGAAAACTGGGGCAACAGAAGTATCGATACCGCCTTTTGTCAGAAAATTTGCAATATCCTGTTTTCTTCGTTATTTCAGTGCTATATTTGCGAAACGTCACGTTGCAATTCCAAGAGAATATTAACTGTTCGACCATGGCAGGACTTGTTTGGGAAAAATGGAACACCTAGTTACTCCTGAGAAAAGGAACTCTTGAGAAATGTCAGATTTAATGCTGCTAATAAGTCGTGCTGTGCGTAAAACGGCGATTGTAGAAAGTTCGAGTTATGATATGTTCGTAATTTATATTTTTACGAACATAAACTCTCATTCTAATTATATTACATTAATATAAAAAGACATTTATAATTTTCATTAAATATGGTTAAACAATTTTGTTGATCTTTAGCCGTTTATCATTTTGTATGGATTTATTCAATATAACTTTAGGTTTATGTTTAGTTTACATGTAATTTATGTTTTCATCATTCTTTTGATAGTTGATTACTACTATTGAAATTGAAGATTCAACTTCCTAATATAAGAATTGCAATAATTCTAATAATTTACCGAAATGACTCAGTAACTATCTAATAAACTTTAGTTAGAATATAAGGAAATCACCTTTCTAATAATACCATATTTAATGTATAGTAATTCAGAAACAATCTTCTGTATCATATTTAATATCTATACACAGGGTAACAGGAGAAAGTAAATAAATTACCTATTTCTATTTCACTCATAGATATATCATAATAACTCAGCTTATTCATCAACATGTTAGCACTTTCATGTACCCTGTTAAAGGTTACAAGTATTCACATACTAATAATTAAGGGTTGCTGATATATAAAATATTAAGGATTACAAGTATACAAATATATTAAGGGTTAGGTTTAGATCAGAATTCAAATACATTAAGAATTACAAATACATGAATGCATAAAAGGTAACAAATAACTTCAAAACACTTTTCTGCCATAGAATGGATACTGTCATAAAATGAAAAACAGGAAAAAGTGGATCAACGTGCATTCCCAATAGGAAAACCTATGCTGGATGGTAAAAATTGCGTTTAGTGCATGATTTTCCGTGTCGACACTGGCGAGTTACTGCTAAACGGAACAAAAATGCGTGTTTTTCCATGTCTCATTGTTAGCCAGTTGCACGACACCGTGACGAAGCGTGGCCGATGAGTTCCCCTGCTTTGCTCCATTTCGCTCGGCACTCGAGGGCCTTTCATTTGCACGGTTCGTTTCTGTTCCTTTACACCCGATATTTTTACGCTTCGAACAATTTCTTACACGTATCAGCGGCCACTTCTATTTCTAAACTGCACTCCTTCAGACGATAAACTCCTGAGAATATGCACTGGTGAACACGCTTGAACTACGTGGCTTAAAAAAAACCAAGATCCGCACGTTTGGAGGCCCTTATCGTTTCTAGAGTCTGTTCGACCCTGAATTTATCTTGCTCTGTGGAAAACAAGGTGCTCGAAACATATCGTATTTTGGCCATGACTTTACCAGGAAATCAATATATCGTAGTTTAAAAAGGTAATTCAAATAAATTGAAACATTTCTTAAATTAGAAAATCTAATTTTAGAAATTGGAACACAATTTTTTAAATCGGAAAATTTAATTTTTTCGTTTTAGGAGAAATTTTTTAAATTGAGAAATTTAATTTTTTATCAAGGTACTTGGAGCAAATGAAATTGGTCCCTATAGTAATTTACAAAGAGAGAATAAATAAATAGTAATAACAATAATTTGCAGGAATTGGAGTGGCAAATGTACAGATAATCAGAATCGTCCTTCTTTCACATTCTTTTCCTACATAATGATATTACCAGTGATATGTTTGTTATCGTTACATGCTATATTTACGTTTTCTCATTTCAATAAATTATCCAACTATGCAAGGCGATCTTGCGACCGAAGTAACATTACGGTCGTCGGAAATAATGGTATGACACACAAGTATTTTGCAAGGATTCTTGCCATTACAAGTTTGCAAATTATGCTTTAATAGACCATTATACGTAGAAAGGTACGACGTTCATTTATTTTATTTTTTTTTACCGTGACGTAAAATGTTAGACTATCAAATTTCATACATGCTAAAATAATGTTACCGAGAATATTTTCGTGAATATTATATTTTATATTCCTAAAGTACATACATGTATGAAAAATTAACATTTTATTTGTATATATATACATCGTGTAATAACATTATAATAAATTAATTAAATTTTAACATAGCAGGGCACATTTTCATTAATAATCAAGCACATTAAACCTCATTATCAAGAAACTGCAAACTTTCACAATACATGACTATTGAATTCACCAGTATTATTTATAAGTACACAATACAGAATATTTGAAGGTATGAAAAATTCTTCTTGCGTAATAGAATTATGAGAATACTAGAAAGTCATTATTGAATGCTAATATTCGTGATCTTAAAATAATTCTGTGATTTGTAGGTAATTAGCGGAAACAAGCTTGTATTATTGGAGCTCCTCATTAAAATTTACGATGGAATTTAAACATGAAATTCTCGAGTGCCCCGGACTGATTTCGAATTGTTTCCCTATTGAACAACGAAGCGTTATAAGCGACAAAACGCCACGCAAGCATTGCACGAGCGATAATGATGAAATTTCAGTCATTACCATTTTACGCGAGTTCGCGGAAGCATAAAGTGTGCCAAGCATCTCGTACACCGAGTATCTCCCGTCGAATCGTAGTTTTCTGTGAGTCAGAAAATTTGTGCTAGCCAGAGTCAGAAAGTAATTTCTTGTCTCTCGTTTCTCTTTCGACTTTTTAGTCGCACAGTTGACGACCTGAAATGTATACCGTGTATCGCCGAATTCAAAATTATATATGCCATGTTTCATGAACATGAGATGCTTTATTTCTCGTTCTCGGTCTGGAGATTATCTTCGCCGTATTTAAGTTTCAGTGATCCTAATCCTTGGAACCCAGCACTTTCTGTTAAACTGGAATGAGTTTCGCTGTACTTAATATCCGATATAATTAACATACTGTAGGCTCTATTAATGTTGATGGTATTTGAGTGTCATAAATTTGATGTATTTAGCTAGACAAAGCGAAATGTATGTCTTGTGAGCTATATTGAGTTTATGGTTGTGTGTGAGGGTAATTTTAAGTAATTTTCTTCTTTGTTGCCAAGAAATGGTTCCAAATTTCAGCACTTTACGTTGATCTCTATGGATTACTACTGTATCTACAACTTGTTGCAGTCTACAATTGTATACAAATCAAAAGGATTTAGATATGTCTAGATCAAGTTCACTGTACCATTTATGATCTACACCGAAATTAGGAGTGCATCAGTCGTTTTATTTATATTATATTTAACTCTAAGTAGTTCTAAACCTTGGTACCAAAAAATAGCTCCTGAGTGCTACTGTATTTACCACCTGCTATAGTCTCTATCTAATTGTGTTCAAGTGCAATGGATTTGGATCTGTCTAGATGCAATTCACTGTTCCACTTACAATCCACACTGAGTTTAGACATACACCAAATACCCACATATGTCTACTCCATACTCAACATTCATTCTAAACCCAAAATCTTCATTTCCTTTCACCTCTTTATTACGTTATAATTCCCATACCTAGTTGCAAATTATAACATCTAACATAGAGGTGAAAGTGTTCTTCGTTTAACCTAATCGTTTTTAAGGATTTCTCCTCCGTCTGATTATATAATTTTTACGCCGATCGTTCCGCTTCGTGTCTGGCTGATAATCAGTGAAAACAGCCGTCATACTAAGACTATCATTTCGTTGATCACATACGAAGGAACACCTTCGCCACGCTTCTAATTATTAACCAGAGAGATAAACCTCTCAACAATCCAGGCTGTTAATCGAAATAACAACGATCGAACGAACTGCTAGGTCGTAATGGCAACGTCTCGGGGAAATTATCTCAAGTCAGTCGTCGATCCAGGAACGACACAGGCTGTCGTGCACCGGTGATTCCAAACGCAATAAGTGCAAGTAACTCTCGCGTCGCGGTCAGCTGTGGCACTGCGCCGTTTCTAAACGCATTCCCGACTGGTACACACCAGGTGAATGGTAATGCGTGAAAATGCGAGGCAAGCGCGAAAGTAATGCGTAAAACGGAAATAAATCACAGGAGAAAGCGATGCGCGTTTCTTTCTTGTTTTCGAACTGTTCTGACATCTGTTTTATTTCTTCTTTCTTTTCCCTATTTTATCGCCCTCGATGCATGCTTCTTGGAAGGATAACTCCGTCTTGTTTTTGACGCTAGTGGTTTGTATCAGTTCTCAACGCTGTTTACTGGATGCTGGTTTTGTTTTTATATTTCTATGAGTTCCATTGGAAAATTCATGAAGATTTTAGATTCGTTAGATTAAGGATTACATATCCAGTGATTTGTAGTATACCTGCTATGGAGAACTTTAAAAAAAAACATAAGTTCATTGGTTTCAATTTAAGGTTCAGAATTTTTATTTATAGAAATTTTTGGAAACAGGATATAAGTTAATTAGTTTTAATCGAAGGTCTAGATGTACAAGTTTGGGAAGTAAGAAGGAACTTGGTGTCGTTATTACAGCAAATTAAAATATATTTGCTTAATGATTCGATACTGGAATTGCTTATGTTTTCATTAAGATCAACTTTAATTAAAGCCTACCGCGACTGAAACTTTATCCGGTACGGATTATAATCTCAATTACATTTATTGCAAATTCAATTTAAAAAGCGTAATCATTGGAAATATTAATTCGATGGGTATTTATTGACACTATCAGTAGATATATCGCTATAATAAATCTACCAGTTTACATATCAGTTTTAATTGATTCTTAAATGTACCCACGGATGAAACTTCATCTCATAGGAATTTTAATTATCACCACATTTCTCAACAGGATATTTTGAAATAATTTCTTTGGAACTTCCCAAGAATTCAAGAAAACGAGATAAAGAAAATTTACTCATAGGTATGACTATATATAGACACACCTTGTCACAAAGCTTCTTTTGACATTCGAATAACCCAACGTTCTTCGTTTCAAATCCTACTCACAGTTCTCAAAAGCCATCAGAGACCTAACAACAAAGGACCACGTCATCCGGACCTTATCGCTCACGAAAACCCAAATTATGCGTTGCCCATGGTTCTCGAAAATCAACGTTTATCTGTCGATAACGGTCATCCGCTTTCCCGGGAGATAAAGGAACGTTTTCTCCGAAAGTTTCCAAAGGATAGGTTTATCTTAATTGCGGAAAGGCGGCTTAAAACTCGGAAGCAGCCGGTTTTATTGCGCTTTGCGGCATCCAGAGCAGAGAAAGATATCTTTTTCGGTGAGGACAATTATGCCTCGTTGCATCGGGACCGTAAGAGGTTCCACCAGGTCCGCTGACTTGGTTCCCTTTCTTTTTCATCACGCGAGAAATCACTGATGAATCACGCTCGTTTCGCGATGCTCCAAACCGTGTTAACCGCGTTCCATTTTCAGCTGACAACAAGCACGCAGACGTGTGCACGGCTTTATCTCTGTGCTGTCTGTTAGGCTGTTGCAATATGAGACAAAATGATAGCATATCCTGTGATTTTCAGCAATTCTCGAATAACTTCAAAGCGGTATGTCTAGGTAAACCAGGTCATAGAATTGTAAATCAAACTTGATTTTGCAGGTGGAGCTTGGACAAGAATGGAACATTTTTATAAATGCGAGAAAAATTGGTGCCTTTTGTTCATTTGTCTCGTAAATCTAGCATATTAGTTAATTTCTGTGATCAGATTTGGATCCAAGACACGCAAATACGTAAGAAACTTTTATATGCTACCCTAAACAATGAAATTTTATTCATTTATTTTTTCATATCTGTTTTACCATTTTTTTGTAGCCATTTTTCATGCAAGATTAAATTTTTCAGGAAAAAATTTTGAGATTAAGATAATCGTGTATATTATTATGAAAAGATGTTTTGTAGAAGAACGAATGTAAAATATGAACACAGTGTATTAGTTTCAAGGAACATTGAAAATCGTGGAATGTATATTCATTCGTCACACGAACAGATAAAATCTGTAATAAAAAGAAATCTACAAGTAGCCTCGTATATTATTAAAGAACGGTTATTTTATAGAAGTAATACGCAGAAATCGTATTAATCTCAACAAACACTGAAAACCTTACAGTATGTTATCGCTTACTACCTCATATTTTACGATATCGGAAAAGAAATGTCTTATTCATGGTAAGAACTCTTCGTTCGAGCGCTGTAATTTAATTAGTCAACGTGTTGCAAAGTTCTGTTCACGGAGTCTGCACACTCATACGGATTTCCGATAGTGAGTCATTTATAGTCGGCCACGTGTGGAACACCATGGCAGGTGAAATCACGACTGTCTCTTTATCCTTCGCGGGCAGCCGTTGCGTTTCTCAGATTCTTCGGAACATTCTCCGCGGTTAATCCTCGCTGATGGGATCGTTAATTCGACAGCGTTTGCAACTAAATAAAGTATCCCTTTTTTACGGCCAGACCTTGGCGTGTTCTTGCTACTGATACCAGCAAAACGCGAGACCGTAACCTTCGGATACAATATGGAATCGATGTGAGAATAAAAGATTACAGGTATTTCCGAGGAAAGTATTCGCTAATGCGCAGAATAAGAGAAAAACCTTTCTGAAATCCGTTTCTCCGTATTATACATGTATTAAGAATTTATAGAAGATTCTAAAGACTCTAAGGAAGTAGCACGGGTGATTCATAGACTTAGTATTCTACGATACTTCTTTCATGTTTATTTGAGATTGTATTTTATCCTGCTTTCAAGATTCTGCGTTTTACGTCGCTTTTTATTATTCTCTTTCTTTCGTCTGTTTTTAATAATAATATCCCTGTTAATATATTATACTAGTTTAGCTGAGTATTTAGGTCTGTTTAAGGAAAAGAGAGTAATTAATCTTGTCAATCCTCTCATATATTACTGGTCAATTTTCACATAAAATCTATTTCTGTGTTTCAGGCATTGAATGCACTTCGCTTCACTTAAACATAACATTTCGTTTCACAATTTGGTGGTGTTTAAATTCCCGTTCCACATCTGAGTCAGCATCATGTCGACATATCGCAAAAGAGTATACGAGCCGACTCGGATCAGAGGCTCTTGAGTTGGACATATCAATTAACAAAGTGTATTCTTGATTTTTTTCGCGGGTGGTCAATAAGAGTTGCCAAAGAGAATTGCAAACTTTGCGAAGCATCGTAAATAATAGTGCACACAAAAATATGTCCTACTTCTTCCGAGTTCCAAACATATCTTTAACCAAGAGTACCAAGGTTGATCATCCATTCAACACGAATCTATTTATACAAGCGAATCAAAAAAAAATACTGCAGAGCCAGATGCAAACCATTAACAGGCTAGAAGTAGCTAAATACACAGACATGTCCAACAAGATCCAAAGCATTACGCGTTAGCGTGGTTCCCAGGTTTTTCACCCCTACGAATACAAGCCGCTTTTTTTCTTCAGCTGAAACAGAACGCAGTCGTATTTCTCACAGTGCATCTGGCCAGTGACTCGTTCTTTAAAACGCTCGCCCACCTTGTCATCATGATTGGAAACCCTTTCGTAGAATCAGGTCAGACAGCTGTCTGGCCGAGCGCGCACCTCTGCCTCTTCCTCGTCGTCGTGTTCTTTCCTGTTCTTTTTCCAAACGAGCCCGCCAACGAACACGGTCGAATCTCGTGCACACATCGAAACGCCCACGCGTTGGTACACCCTCGTAAACGCGGCGGCATAATAGGATCCGCGGCCTCCCTATTGTCCACTTAGGGCCAGAGTCTTCCAGTATAATGCGCATCGCGGGGAAAAAATTCGAGAAACTCGCCATCGACTCACCCGTTTGCGTCCTGTGTTGCAAACGATTGAATTATAATTTTAGACCTTGTGATAGTCTGTCGAACCCAGCTTAGTAAGTTATTTCCTTAGACTTCTCGTTTTCTTTGTGTCGAAGCTTAGCTTAATGAAGATGTTCCTCGTATTAAATTAGAATTTATTAAACCTCTATTGTAGCATGTTTAATATTGTTACGAATTGTAACTTGATTTAATAGAAATGTATGTTAACTATCTGTAGTGACAAATGAACAAACGTTACTTTATCTAGAGTCAATAAACTACTACATGACTAGATATGAACAGTTTCTTGTATCATATACCTTTAAAGGATGTGGATAATACAAATATCCGAGTTGAAGACAAATAAGCAGAGATTATTCAACAACTTATCTGTTGTATATATTCATAAAAAAAATGCAAATATTCATTAACACGGCCCACGTGAATCATCAGTGTCACACGACTGTCAAAGATATGAAATTTTCATTAGGTAAATAAAGACGTTTCTTGATATATACTGTCCACATGTAATAAACAGATGTAACAGAAAGTCATTGTGTCGAAGATACAACGTTTACTACTTAAAAACTAATATTTGCTCAGTTCGTTATGATACATTCGATATTTTACATTTTTACTGTAATATTCAAACTTTTAACAAATTAAATTTAATATAATAAACTATTATTTTTGAAATAAAAATTTTGTGATGCAAATGCAACTCTTTATTTAATTCAAATGATTATGTTAATTCCGACATTCTCCGTCACCAGTGGCTCTCGTGGCGCCACCAGTAGTCGCAGCGTCGACCACCAGTGTCCAGCAGACGCTCGCTGCGTTAAAGATTCTAATATAACTTTTCCTCTCAGATTGAAACCTCTGCCAAAACGTTCACTTTTCTCTTTTCTTCCCACTTCTGTTAACGCTCGTGTGGGACGTTGAACTTGTGTCCGTTATGAACCGGTGCCATTACGTGACCAGGATCGCATATTGGGAATTTGCGTGAGCTTCGATTGTATGCACGAAGTCAATCTTCTCGACGATCGTGCGACCACATGGTTACACTACGATCAATGGCGCCAGACTTTTGTACACATTGGTAGAATTGTCATCACGGTGAAACGTCGAAGTCGTTTGGCAAAATTTGTGCCAGCATGGGCAACGTGAAACTACAGGCACGTAAAACGAATAGAAACGTTAATAAATATTTGGTTGACAAGAAAGTAGCTGATCATGTAGTCCCAGTTTTTCGTGGCTTCTAGCGATGTGGTAAAATTCAACGTGTCCCGTTTTTATTGCCATTTCAATGTGAATTTCATCGCTAGTGACGTTATTTCCTTTTTATGAGGAAATTAACGTGATATTAACGAGATAGAGACGTATCTCTTGCTTGAAGCATATCGAAGAATAGAAAGTTTGGAAATCAGATTTCTGTGATACTTTTTAAGTTAGGTTAAAAAGTATTTTAGTGAAATATCGTATGGGTGGTTTGCGACGATAAGTGATACGCGAAATACAATTATGATTACGTAATCAGCTTTGATATCAATGTTTCACGATTAAACGGTTGTAATATCGTTCGCACGATAAATGATATTGATGATGCGTTATCTATTTGTACTGATTGCTAATTGCAATTGTAAATTCGAAGAGCGCCTCGATTAATTACTTAAAACATTATACGATTAGAAATATGATCATTTGCAAATAATACCGGTATTGTTGTTAAACGTATTAGCTTTACTATTATCATTCGAAGTCGCGATTTATTGATAATAAATTATTGCAATCACAGTTTGAGAATCTGCTTGCTTATCCCTCTTAATAACAGTTGACTGACTAAAATATTAAATAACCGATGCTGCTTGACCAGTCGATACAGGTTCTTCAGGTTCTGTCGCATAATTATAACATTTATTTGCTTAACTTCAAATAATGGAATTTATAAGTATCTACTATCGTATTAATACGATAACACGTGAAAGAGTAGTATCGCGAATAATTATACAAATGTAAATTGACAAGCGCAAGATTAATATTAATTACTATTTTTGCTGTATATAAAATGTAAAATATTTCAAGATATTTAAGTCAACGTTCATTTACCGTTATTTAGATATACATAGATATTTTGAAATATTAAAAGTACAGTGTCTATGTTGAAATTGCAAATTATAAGATCTTATCGTTCTATCCCTTCTATATTTATGTTTCTACCTCCTTCGTCTCATGAAATTCGGAATATAAAAAGTCTAGATTTTAATCTCTTTAACTTTCTATATTATTATTAGCTTATAAAAGAAAAAAGCTATAATTGGATTCAGTTTTTCACTATACAGTCTTCAGTATAGTTTACTACAGTGTAATGGTATACTAATGAAGTAGAATAATATGTACACAAAAAATAGACTAAAAATACAAAAATATAGACATGTAACTTCCGATTTAAATAAAGATATTAATTAAACCGTTCACAGGCTGCACTCTCGCGCTTCTTTCGTATTTTTAAAAATTCTAGTATTATAGCATTCGATATATAAAATTTTCATATGTAAAATGTATCCTTTCTTGACTGTGGAGTAATATACAATGTAGCTTGGGATTCGATGTATTTAATTCGATGTTCTGAAAAAGACGAATACATCGATACATAGTTGGATCGAAGATGGAGGAAGATTCAAGTAAATTGGCACGTATACCCGCGAAAACCCGGTGTTGGTGGAGGGGTGGTAAAACTTTGTCACCTGTCGCGTAACTAGAATCTGCCGGGCGATCGAGTTGTCTGCGGTTTTCTCTCTCTGTGCGGTCGTTGGATAACGTCCAGCTCGTATCACCTTCGGATACGAATGCGTGGCATAACTTTGACACATTGATCTTAAGCCGATAAAACGCGGCGAAGCAGCGTAACATGCGGTCACGCTCGATTCGCGAAAAAATATTCGCCACTGTTCTTCCTGTTCCATGCGTCGCAGACGGCGCGTGCGCAGCACGTCTAACGCGAATCCTACAATACGCGTTATCGTAACGACACGCAGAAACGCAGTTGATCGTGACTTTGGACTCTTCTGTTGATCGTTAGAGAAAAAAGAGTTGTCCTTTGATGCATTACTTCCCCTCTTATCACGGATATTCCGTAAGTTTCGCGTCAGCGGGATATCAAGCTACGTCCGCCGTATTTTCTTTTATCGTTCATTGCAGGAACATTGATGCAATCTTCAGCTCTGTTTACAGCAATTAGTAATTTGTTTGTCAAAGTGATTAGTATCACAGTATGCACAGTGGGTAAAAGATATAACTGCATAGCATGTTACACAAGAAAATTCATCTAAATTAAAATATAATTAGACTTCTCATACGAGAAGTAATTAATTTTTTAGGTTAGAAAAATTTTATTGTGATATAGTGTGATTCTTCTTACCTATTGAATACCTGGAAAGCATTTTTGGTATGATTTTTGATCTCAAAAATTCATAATCTTGTTTCTAGTTAAGAATCGTGAAATCAGCGATCATTTATCTTATCTTATTATATCTTATACGATACAAATGATTACGTTTGAAATTTGTCGAAACTGATGGTACTCTTCGTAAGTTGTTTGAAGTATATTGGTACGGTAAATGTTCCGGATCTTAGTCATCGTTTCTATTTTGAGTGAAAAATATTTCTCGAAATACTGGTAGAAAAATTGTTCTCAGATAAGTTTGTTATTAAACAAAAATGAATCCGTAGAACGGTTGGACTAATCTTCGAGATTTTCTCTTTCGAACGCGTTATGTGCGGTGCATCGTAGAACAAACACTATAAATTCGAATTAAAAATTGGAAGTTCGAGAAATTTCGAAGCACGTATTAAATCGATTTATTTATTTTCGGGGAAAAGTAATTTCCGTAGAACTGTATATTTTACCTTGTGAATTTCCCAAGATTGTTCCTTATTAAGTAAGATTCATTGGTAAAAATTACCTCGATTTCTGATGAATGAACGAATGAGTCACGCTTACTGCGAATCGAAATACGCGATTGAATCTTGTAGTATATTCGAACCGGAAATTGAAATGAAATTATCAACGTGAGAAGTCTCGTGTCGCGTCATCGAGTGATTCTACAATGCTAATTGATGTAGGTATTTCTGTTGAAAAATATATAACCAAGTGTTACTTATGGTTAGGGGAAGAGAGGTGGTAACGAACAGATCTGATTAGATCCGAAACTTCCTTTATATCATGTAATCAGAAACGGTAGATGACAGTGAAAGTGCATTATTTACTTATGCTAAATGTTATATAATAATTTGCGTACGCGTATATAACGCCACGAATGGATTGTGTTAATATATTCCTTCTTATATTGGTGAACGTTTGTTAAAAGAAAGAACTAAAAAAAAAAAAAATGACTATTTTTAAATACCTCCTCTCCTATTTTTTTTTCAATATCTGCATATTAATTATATGCCATTAGATGTATCTTTTATGAGTACTTTTATGTTTTTATTAATTTTTTTCTCTTTGTATTGTGCGCAATATATGAAATAATAATAAAGTATATTAGCTTAAGTGATCTTGATTTTTTTTACCGGGTGTAATTGTAAAAATAGTAGGTTTAGAGATTTATAAGTTAGTGCTAGGTGTAGAGAATTATACGTTGAAAGATTTCGAGTTTAAAATTTCCGTGTTCTATAAATCGATTTATTTTTTATTCGAAACTCAGCAGCACCACAGAGAAACCGTTATTACCTTCGCCTAAATCCCACAAGCATACGCGATTCACGTCACGGCTTATCTATTTCATTTTAAACTGTCTTTTTTCGACGAAATCAATCCTACCAATTTTCTTCCGTAGCCACCGCGATACCCTATACGCCTGCTCGAAGTAAAACGTGCGTGCACATATACATGCGCACACGAAAATTCAGGGTACGTGCACCGATGTGTAGTGCACCTATACCGAGTTTAGCGTGTGGAAGTTTTCATGCGTGTGAACGCACACGCGTGTGCGTTCTTTGCGTCGACGATTGGCTCCGGCCGCAGCGGAGGGGATAAGGAAGCGCTGCGTGGTGGGGAGAGATGTGGCTACAATTCCACTCGGTTTCGCGTTGTGAGTGAGTGAGTGAAAACCAGTCAGTCAGGCGACTAGGCAAGAGCATGCTCGGTACGGGAGCTCTGTTGTGGGCACCCTTGAACGATATTTGTGCGATCGATATTTGATTATGGATCGTGGCGATTAAGCACGTCGTTAGTCCGTTGAAAAAAACGAAGAACGTCGCCGCATTACGTAGAATTTGATCGGGACCGGTAACGGTGCACTGCCATTTGTCCACTGCCACGAAAACGCGAATTCGAACTTTTATATTCATCGAGTATTTGTGTTCGTACGGCATTTATTTTGGTTATTTTTTTTCGCAAACCTTTACATTCTCGTGTGCTATCGCGACATCGATCGGTAACAACGGATACAGTTCTGTTTCTGTTTTTTCTACAAGCTTACCGGTCTGCGTTTTGAGACTCGTGTAACGATATCGATAGATCATAGTCGCGGACACCAATGAACGTTTCCACGGTAGTGTCGTGCCGCTAGTTTTGTTACACGTGACAAGTGAACAGACGGTTGTAAGAAGATGCCTAGCCAAACTACAACTATCCTCCTTAAGTGTTCCATGGTAGACGTGCCAGCCCTTAATCACGTAAAGTTGAAATCCCTGTACGGAGTAAGTACCTCTCGATATCGCATCT
>NW_027471925.1:0-16188 GCF_051020765.1 Lasioglossum baleicum | reverse complement strand
CGACTGTTTCGTTGAATGTCACTAAATTTCTCGATCCAGCCCACCGTGTTAATAATTCAAACCTACTTTTTTGTATATTTTAGCATAGCATCCTACGTTAAACCTGGTGAAGTGTAATAATATGCTGGATCTAAACCGTAGCTCTTAATGCAAGTTTTATGAAAACTTTCAAAAACATCAGCCAGTACGAAAACATCGGCTTTCAAATACAGATCGCTGTATTCACCCAAGGTTTTTATGTTGAAACGCTTCCACACATTCTCGGCATGCGCATAATCACTATACTGCGGATTTGATGCATTTATGGCAAAAATGAGTATGTGCAATTTAAAGCAGTGGACAGTTAAAAGGATTTAAAAATATCAATGTACTCGTTTCAGCTAATCAATATCATTCGAGAAAAAATTATATTTCTATTTGGCTCCTACGTTGTGCAATTTATGAAGACAATTTTTATTTTTCATAAAGATCGGCAGTCTAATAATCACGTTCGGATACGGTTCGCCTGTCAAGGAACTGTAAAACGACTCGGGCGGCGGCAAACAAAGATCGTCTAATTTATCTACGCAATCGAGGTATTCGTATGGAAAGACACCCTTTCGCGTCAACAACATGAAATTTTCTATGGAAAGATTTTGAAATTCGGAACGCGTAATATTGTCAATTTGTTTGTGTCGAGGGAAAGATGCTAATTTGTCGAGACTTGTATTCAAAAATTTTTGTACGAAACGATGAATCGTAATTTAATACAATTACGCGAATCTGATTGCTGATCTTCAACATTTTTGTAAATGAAATATACTTTTCTTTAGTTATTGGTAATACGTTGACACTACCTTCAAACGCATTAGCTATTTCTTCGATAATGAAATGTGAATCGTACCCGGATAAATTGTTAGATGACAATGATCGCACACCCGTATATCGTTTTCCTCACATGGTTTTTCGCAAGTGTTGCAATGCGCTGCGTTTATCAGTGCCTAACACTGTTCATTCGTTAGCTGTTTCATACTTTATCAAACAAAAAAATTATAAGAAAGATCTTATTTTTTATTTAAAACCCAATCCTCCTCCTCCGCCTCCTCCTACTCATATAATTAAACCTCGTATTTATTAAAAAGAAACAATTACAGTAATAATATCGCCCCCTCCCCATACAGCGAGATTTTTTTACATTAGTGAAAAGTTACTCTTATCTACTCTTTAATTATACAAATATACAAGTATTAAAAAAATAATTAAAATATAATTATTGCAGCGAATTTCTTGTCATTTGTCTTCATTATATTTTTGTTCCCTGCGAACAGACAGATGGACAGTTATATATCATGTTATATACTTTGGGATATTTTTTCTTTGAAAAGTTATTTTCCTTCGAGGCGGCGATTCTTTGACGAATCCGCAGACGTCCATACCGCGCGGGTTTCGCGGGATTGTATCGGGATCGACTACGATCGGTACGTTGCCGCAGTTAGCCCCGCAAACGTATCCGCAGGATCTCGACCAGGCGCGATGCTCCTTCATGGGATCGTCGTCCTCTTGCCATCGAGTCAGCTGTATGCCGCATTCAAAACATTCGACGAAATCCTCATCGCCCAGATGGAAAAATCCTGCGGCTGCAAGTTTTTCAGGCTGAACGATGTAAGAGTAACGCCAGTTGCGGAAACATTGGAGTCTGTCGCGCTCGAGGCGATAATCGGGTGCTGCTGTGGGATTCTGATCGGTTGTTGCGACGGCTGCGGAATCTATCTCTGATTTCGAAATCATTGTGAAAACACTATGCGAAAAGTAAAAAGAGGTGTTGTATTTTTTTGGCGTGGAAAAAATTCAAAGTCGCCTTTTTTTACCGGTACTTTACATGTTTTTTTAATAATTGTTAACGCATGCTCGAAATGTTTGTACTTCGCGCAGACTGCAATGGTATGTAACGTTTTTGTCGTTGGCAATTTCATACACGGGATCGCGAACTAGAAATCTTCCAAATTTATCGAGTTTATTTTCATTTTTCGAAGGATGTCTCTCTCGAAACATCCTCCTTTGTATGCTACGACAGGATTCGCGTAATCGCGCACAAAATTTTGAATTACTTCGAATATATCGTTCTGTTGATAGTTTTCATAGCCGAAATCTTTAAATGGAATCCTGTGTATGAAATTGTTGACATACCATGCAGACTTTCTGTCGGCGTCGGATAAACAACGTTCTTCCCCAAGCGAAATTCGGAGAGTTCGAACGAGCCGTCGTGACAAACATCGATCATGGCTAACTCTTTGCATATAAATTTTTTTCCTACAATGAACCCGTCCATGTCAATGATGTGACTGATACGATTCATCTAAATAAAGAAAGTTTTTTTACCAGATTTTCAATCGTTTATTAATTTTTATTGTACTTACCGTTGAAGAAAGGGGGATGCGCGAAGTTGACTGGTCGGATGATGAAAACACAAGATCACACACGCGATGTAACTTCGCATAGCGACCCTGATTGTCGACGTTTTTTTTTTATGGTATAACATCATAAGACGACTGTTACGAGCAATTTATAATGGATACCCCTACCACTAATGTAAAAAATATCTCCATATAATATTCCACACACACACGCAACAAGTCCAACGAGCAGTACGCGAAAACCGTCACGTATGGAAAAATGGCTGATCTTTGAATCTCAACACGACAAACGCTCGCAACGATGGAACGTTTGCGAAGACTACAATTCGCGTTCCATCGCGTCCTGTTCATTCATTCTTGCCATCCCCACCAACTACAATAAAAAGATGGAAGAAATGATTTGAAATGCTACTCTTAATGAGCGTTTACGATAGCTGGCTGTATGGCGATGACGGACAGAAACAGCGACACGGTCCTCTAAGAAGATCTTTCAGAGGGGACCGTTGTATATTTACGAAATTAAACAAGACGTTCATCGAACTCAGTTCAAATGAGTGTTTCATTGCCCCCCCTCCCCCCCTCCTTTCAAGATAAGAGAGCATGCTGTATTGCCCCCCCCCTCCTCCCAAAAATATGATGCAATAATTCCATTAAACATATGACGTAATATATGCTTGCGCAATACTATCACTGCTCCCGTGAATTGAAAAGTGAATTAGAACCCACCTATATACACTACTGTAGTGACTTTTCCGATTTTTGTCAACGGCTCGTGACACTGTGCGCCGCCGCGCGACAGCGCTCCCTATTCCACTACGCGTTCCCACTCTGACTCAACCCCACTCTACTGAACGTCGAACCTTTATCTTTGACATTTTACCACGGCGTTTGTTTTCGATAGGACGCGGTTGCAATACCGTCTGAAATGTACTACATGTCTCTGTTATAATCTCATCAAAATAAATGTTGTTTGAAATATCGATCGCAAGGAGTGAAATGTATAATATTCAAATGTTCTCGGCGCAACGGTTCGATCAGTTTATAGGATTTTTGCTTTTTTCCTATAAACTGATCGAACCGTTGCGCCGAGAACATTTGAATATTATACATCTCATCAAAATGTTTAAAATTGTTTGTAGTACCACTGATTTATTTTTTGAAGAATGAGTAACAATATAATTACAAAGTTTCAATTATACAACGTAGCCAGTCCCGGATGGTTCGCGTTGATTAGCGGATCGCTTGAACTAGTTCGTGTTATTCGCATTCGTTCTTACACTGTACTGTCTTTCGCGATCACCGTCGCTGGAGCACATCGGCAGAGGTAAAGGGCGGTCCCCACCACTAGATCACCTCGAATTGCGTACGAAGACACAGGCACGCGTCTATCGTAGCTACCAAATATTATTGTTCGCGGGCTAAATGCGTAACGGCTTTGTTTCGCTCGCTGGTCTCGCGAATTATAATGTTTCCGTGTCAAACAAAAATCGATTCAAAAATTTCACACACACAAGACTAAAAAGCAGAAAATAATTATTTAAATAAAAATAAATTTTTTAAAAATACCACGTTTTTAAAATGGACTAAAAAGTATAAAATAATTTTTCCTAGCCCCGTACAGATTCCTAACCACGTACAGATTGTCACGTCTGCCGACGTGTTGCCATAGGTTATAAGCATAGCCAATAAGAGTAGGATATTGTAACCGTAATTATTAAGAACATTGATTAGTTATAAGTAGTCATACTTCGCTCCGTTCATCAGATCCGATTCTCACCTCATACCATATACCCATTCTTATCTTAACCCTTGTATAATAATCATATCTTAATGTATTCCCCGTAGCAGTATCACGTAGCATTCACCGTAATCATTAATCGCGCGCTTCTCGTAACATCCATAGCGTTATGTCTAACGAGACATCCGGTAGAAAATAAGACACCTATGTATTCGACCTCACGATCCTAAAAAGAGTTCAGTTAGTTCAGTTCAATTCGGACAGCCAGTCTGTCACGTTCGTTCAAGACTCCAGCGAGGCTCGCCGCCTCCTGGATGTCCCGGTCCGGACTCCGACGAGTCCTCGCTCTCATCCGCCTTTGAGCGGTCCTGCTATAACACGCGCTTCTAGTTCATTATAATTTCATTTCATACGTTACAAATATATTCCCAGTTATTAATTTAATAAGTGAGTCTCGCTTAGTTCTTCTCCCTACATCCTCGTGCTGGCGATACTTTCCTATTCAATTCGCGTTCGTCGCTATCAATTACGAAAGCTCGTGCGCGTCAACGAACGCGAGACGGAGGACAACAGCGGGGTATCTCCCGCCAACCGAGGATCACCGACGACGTGATCTTCCCAGGACGAGTGAGGATCATCGTCCTTCCTACGACGATCCAGCCTGATTCGACTGCAGCCGTCAGCGAGCAACGGAAGCAGTTCGCATAAAGGAAGCCTGCCTGTCTTCACCGATAGCTATACTCAACTGTCCGATAAGTTGCTAGATATTTCCCTGCGAAGATTCGCGCCGTCTCAGTTATCTCTGTTCTCGTCCGCCGCTTTGGGGCGAATCTACTGTAAGCGTTAAGTAGAATACGCATGTTCGCGAAAGTCGTGGTTCCCAGTCAGACGTCGGACGTAACGTGCCGCGTGGACAAAAGGTTGTATCGCATTTGAGAGCGTCCAGTAAGGGGAATGGGTCGCGGAACGATAGTTTTCGCGAAAGTCAGACTCCGGGACGTAACACAGATAATCCTGAAAATTTGTGATTGTGAATTTTGAACAGCTACGCAAATACTTGTAAGATTTAAAACGAAAAACGTAGGGCGCATGCAATAGATAATTGATGCATGAATAGTTCACCCAAATTACTAAAAATTTTATTGCTTCGCAAATGATATGAACTGTTGTGTGAGATTTCTCAACGGCTGCTACTCTCTCCACTCCTTACTATTATCTTGCGCCCCACCTTTTTCGTTTTAAATCTTACAAGTATTTGCGTAGCTGTTAAAAATTCACAATCACAAATTTTCAGGATTATCTGTACGTGGTTAGGAATCTGTACGGGGCTAGGAAAAATTATTTTATACTTTTTAGTCCATTTTAAAATTGTCCTTAAATTCCGTTTGTATCCGCTTCTTTGTTTCTTCCTTAATGGCTCGGGTTGCTTCCGTGGTTTTCCAGGTCTTAAAAGTTAAATTATAAGCCACATGTAAAATGTAGTCCATGAACCTTATACGCGCATGTAATGGAGACACTCCAAGTTGTAGCGCTTCTTCATTTAATGATCGTTGCCCATTTATAATACTTGAAATGTCGTTCATTTGCGATGGTTTGACTCTGCAAATGACACAATTACTTGCCGATGTCGTATTAGTTACAACTTAAGCAACTTTGCCATCTATCATGGTAAAATAAAGCGCATGTTTAATTTTAAAAATGCGGCCATGCAGGTGTATCTGTGTTTCCTACAACTTTTCTATTTCGTTATCGACGCGAGATTTCTCCTCTCGTATTACTCTTGGAGTCTCCTGGATAAATTCAAACTTTAAAGGTCTGCAATACCTCGTTGAAGATGGTCGACAGTTTTTCCAGACGTCTTTGGTGTTGTTTTCGTGCAGTGTCATCTTCAAAGGTACAACTGATGTCATGAACAAATAGCTGTTAGAAGTATTTTCTTCTGGATCCGAAAATTTCTGCATAAATTCATTTTGATTCGATGCACCATCACAGCTTCATTTCGTGTGCAGTACGAGATCTTCTTCTTCCAATTCTTCGATTTCTGCTTGACTTTTAGCTTGGAAGATCCTTTTGGCAGTGTGATCAAGCAAGTCCTGTAGACTGGTTTGTGCCGATCTTTCCGTAATAACCATATTACAGGGATAACATTTTTTCTTCGTTTCTATTATTTTCTTATATAGTTTGGATATACAGGGTGTCCCAAAATTCGTGAACTTCCCAAAAGGGGGTGGTTTCTGAGACCATTTCAAGCGACATTGTCCTTTGCATAAATGTTATCCGCGGCTTAGTTTAGGAGTTATTAACGAAAAACACGGACCAATCAGAGCGCGACCTAGACGCCAGCTGGCACCGTCGGCCAATAGACAGTTGGCGCGCCGGGCAGACTGTGGCAACTCGCGTCTAGGTCGCGCTCTGATTGGTCCGTGTTTTTCGTTAATAACTCCTAAATAAAGCCGCGGATAACATTTTTGCAAAGGAAAATGTCGCTTGAAATGGTCTCAGGAACCACCCCCTTTCGGGAAGTTCACGAATTTTGGGACACCCTGTATATCATGTCCAATACCTGCAGCAGCTGTCCTGATAATATTGTATTGATCCTTTGACAGTTTGGCTTGCGTTATTAATGCCAGACTAGAATCAGCATCAAAGGTCGTATTGTTAACCGGAACAGATGAAGCAGCAGCATTAAGAAGGTCCTGGGAAAACGACTCTTGGTGTTCACGTACTTTATATTTCTTCGCTCGGACACAGCAATCTTCAAAATTTTTCTTTGGCCTGCCTCCATTACTTTGCGATGACACCACAGGTTGTACATTAGTGCTTTCTAAATTTACCAAAAACACATGTTCTAGCCAATCACGATATTTTTCATTAAACCTTGGTTTCATGTGATGTACAGCACGAAATCTTTTATTAAATTGTGGCACGAATCTTTTATTAATTTCACCCACTATTTTATCAATTTGCTCATCGTGCAAAACTGGGTAACTCTCGCGTAAGAATTGTTCTAATGATTTGTTCTTTTCGAAGAGAAAATCACGAAGAACTTTGTAAGAAACCGCGAAATTGTTCATGATGCTAACAGAAATCAAAACAGAAACTACAGTTGCTCGCTCGTTTCGCTCGCTCGCGATTAGGGTTGTTTTTGCTCGCGGGTAGGACTGCTCTTGCGAGAGGGTTAGTGATACGCTTGGCTAGTAGGGCCTGCAGCTATTAATGTTTTTTTATTTGGTGTGTGATTCTCCAAGAGCCACACAAAGAACTTCCCGATTCGTTAGTTGCAGTATATTATTATCATTATTTTTAATACGTTTTAAGAAGATTATACGTTTTCAGGGAAATTCAATAGTTTTCTACTTATCAAAATGTTTGCTATATGGCGTCGCATTAAACGAACATCGTAGGCTCGTTGCTCGCTTGGTTCCTTGTTATAGCATACTAATGTTGCAAAATAAATTGTCTTAATTAGTTTTTCGCAAACGATACAACTCCTCATTATCCGGGTTTGCAGTATTGATCTTGGTTTTCTTCGATACTGTTAATTTAAATTGTCCCAAAATATATAAACCGCGCTCAATTTTGAAACTCTGCTCAGTGCTACATACAACATTTGTAAAGTTCGTTTTTCTGATGTTTTAAAATTCAAACATACTTTCTCGTATGTATGTCCCTGACATTTATGAATCGTAATCGCGTCAGCAGGAACCACTGGAAATTTACTACGTGTGATTTGATATTTTTCCTCACTCGACATATTTACTTGATTCGATATTTTTATTATTGGTGTTAAATTTTGATCAATATTTGCATTTTTCATATAATCACGATAACGAGTTCTTACTTTCACTCCTACTCTGGCCAATTGAAAATCTAACCACAATATAGACGGAATTTTAGTATTTTCTTGAAAAGTAATAAATTTTAATATTCCGCATGTGTGTGCTCCATTAACCATTCCGTTTTCAACATCAATGTTATTAATAATTATCATATAGTTTATATTAATTTTAAATTTAATCTGAGTTAATAATTCGTTTTGAACTGATTGTTTTTTTAAAGATTGTAATAATATAAATTTTTTTTGTACTTTCATCGATATTCTTTGAAAATGTATTCTTGGGAGTAGAGATGATTAACTCACTCTTGCATTGGGATAATTTTCGATTATTGTAAGCGGAAACATTAGCATAAGGTACAAAAGAAAAAATTTTTTTTAATTTAAAAAAATTTTTTTTTTAAATTATAAAAAAAGTAAAATTAAAATTTTTTTGTGTAATGTAACGTCCGAGATTGGGCGTTGGAAGGATATTGGGAAGGATTCGATTTCGCGCTCTCGACTTTTCGTTCGCGACTCGCGGTGACGTGGGAGCGTACCACGCAGATCCGGTCCGAGTGAGATTTTAATTGAATTCGATGATTCAATCGTTGAGGTTTTGAGTCGGGAATTGGGAATTCTCGGACGGCTAGACCAAGTCCGCCTGACCGTGAATGAGGAGGGTGCCCGAACGGCTAGACCAAGTCCGCCTAATTCGGTGTTGGATCGTTGGCTCGAACGGCTAGACCAAGTCCGCCTAATTCGAGGGAGAAAAGGTCCTTATAGGTACGCGATTTTCACTCTCACTCGTACACTATCCTCGTCGCACACGCACACGCCACTTTGATGAGTAAGTCGTTGTATGAACCGCACGTGAATCGTAGAGGAGAATTTTGATGAAAGGAAGCGTTCTCTCAGACCACGGGTATTAACTATAAATAATTTCTAGCGTCCCGATTTGTTCATCAATGAGAACTGTTCTGTGGGTATTGGATCGTTGTAAACGCAGATGAGAAATATTGCGTGGATATTGAATAAATATTCGAACTATGTTGATGAGACTGTCCTCGACTGACTGACTACTGCTGACTGACTGACTAGTGTCGAAGACTCCCGAAAAATACTAATCGAAATACTGCCGAAATACTAATGCTGCTCTGCTCTCCGATACTGGCTTTCATGGGCCTGTTGCCAGGTGGATTTGTGGTGGGGAGACAATAGAGGGATTTCATGGTTAAGAGAGCAGGCAGTGGATCCGTGGGGGAAACAATAGAATCGTACGCTTGAGTGAGCAGGCCTTGAAATTGTTATTCTCAAAATCACTGGAGCTTGACGAGATCACATTCCAAAGTGATGACGTCAGATGAGAGTCTCTCTTCTCAGATATTAATATTAATTAATTATGTAATTGCTTGTGGTGCAAATATAAGGAGGGAGTCCGGTGACGGACGTTAGGACGTTACAGTAATTACGTTTGTTTCTTCGGTGGAAACTTTCCGTTCTCTCGTATAAATTCCATTGTTGAATGAACTTCTTTCGAAAAAAACTAAAAAAAACTAATAAACTACTGGACCAAAGTGGACCAAAATCTAATCAGCTCTAAGTTACAGCGGGGCACATCGATTGCATCATTCATCATTCTGATCGCATTGTTACTTTTTCAGAAAACGTTAACGAAAAATTTGATACCATACTCACGGGACATACATACGCGCGCGCGCACATATCCACACACGCACGCACGCACACACACACACACACATCCACACGCGCGCGCGCACACACACACACACCCACATACACGAACATTTTGCTGAACATAGTCTAAAATGACTGCAATGACCATGAAACGTGAAGATCTGCTAAAAAATCGATTTTCGATTTTCGGAGTCATTACAATAACTTCCCTATAAAATCGGGAATTTAAAAATGCGAAACTGAAAAATGTACCAACTTGCCCCAGTCCTCCCATATTTAAACGAGAAATTTAAAGATTTCGAATGCAGCATCGATAGGCAGGTAATAATATGTTTTATTATTATATTTCTCTTTGAATTGATTCTAGGGTACTGTCGGAGTACCAGACAAAAGAGTTTGTCTGCGACGATTAATGAAGGAGCTTGGTGAAATTCAGAGGACCCAGCACCGACTTGAGTCGACCTTCACCGCAGAATTAGTCAATGACAATTTATTTGAATGGCATGTCAGACTCCACAAGATCGATCCAGAGAGTGAACTTGCTGCTGACATGAGAGAGCTCAATATACCCTACATCCTCTTACACGTCGTCTTCCCAGAGAACTTTCCGTTTGCGCCACCTTTTATGCGCGTTATTTCGCCCAGAATTGAAAAGGGATTCGTAATGGAAGGTGGTGCTATTTGCATGGAACTTCTGACACCGCGGGGTTGGGCCAGTGCTTACACTATTGAGGCTGTTATCACACAATTTGCCGCCAGTATTGTTAAAGGACAGGTACGAGCTGTGGTTGTTGTTTTCACTTATGTATATCAGTTTTTATTAATATATGCAAACATTATTATTATTATTTGATCCACTAATGAGGTAATTTTACAATGAATGTACATAAGGATGGCACTTATTTTGGGCTTTTGAATTTCTTTTACGGCACTACCCACAGTTCTAAATAATTAAAAAAAAATCAGTACAAAGTCCGAGTGCCCACAGATAACGGGAAAACGTGCCCCAGAAAGATTAAACATTAAAGTAATTAATTAAATGTTCATAAAACCGTTTTTCTCGAATATTTTCTAAATTATTTACCGCGACGAAAAATATCTTTAACAAAACCTGTAGATCTGGACAGGCTGCGTCTTTCATTCAGGTGGTATTACTATTTTTGTAACCCAAACGGTGTTAAAACTTGAATTTTCAAATTCCAGAAAAAATTTTTTGATTTTATTCGATGTTTTTCTCAATTTTTTCGAAATCCGTTTGTTTTACTAAAAAAGTAATACAACTTAAAAGACGCAGCCTGTCCAGATCTACAGGTTTTGTTGAAGATATTTTTCGAGTAGGTAAATAATTTAGAAGATATTCGAGAAAAACGATTTTATGAGCATTCGATTAATTATTTTAATGTTTGATCGTTTTGGGGCACATTTTCCTGTTATCCGATCGAACTGAACTTTGCACAGATTTGTTTTTTTATTATTCGATACAACTCTGGGGGGGGGGGTGCCGTAAAAGAAATTCGAACAAAAATTTTTGACAAGAGGAAATAAGAGCCATTCTAATATATACAGTAAATTCTCTATAAACGCGAACGCATCGGGGGGATTTTGTCTCATTTTTCGATCGTGGTCCTACTTTTTTCGAGCTTCAAATGCCGAGCCGAACGTAGAGAAGGACAGCGCGTGTAAAGCGAGACCACGCGCGGGCCCTTGAACTGTGCCGGCGACTTCGACTCTCCGCGTCTCTTTCTTTTCTATACGCGCTATCCTTCCTTGCGCCCGAAACGTCCATCGTCATTAAACCTCTACAGTTTAATACCATCGAAGGAAAACTATCGAATCGGAGCGTTTGCATCCGTCAGGAAAAGACACACTTTTTGTAGTTTTTTAACTGTTTTAAGTAATGTACTTAAGATTTATTTAAGATTTATTTAATTTTGTTTCTTATCAAAAAATTGTAATGGAGCGAGCGACGCGCGTGACTTGACACGGTGTTCGGTTTAGCGACATGATTGGTCATAGTTCATCGCGTCTTTATATTTGCGAAACCGAACGTTAAATAATAAAAATATACAACAGTTCAGCATATTTTATAAAGTAATTTTTCTCGTTTTTTAATCTTTGCCTAGCGTCGAGATCGCAATTTCTCTTTCTTTTTCATGTTCTAAAGTCACTTCATATGTACATACCGTCAATTTGGTATCATTTTAATCAGAAAAATGCCAGAAATAAGGTAGTGAAAGTCCCATAACAGAATCATGGAAAATGAAGAAGTTTGACTGTTGGTGTCACGTTATGATGACTCACGGGCGTTTGAACTGTGCCGGCGCGCTGCGACTCTGCGTCTCTTTCTTTCACATACGCTGTCCTTCCTTGAGCTCGAAACTTTCATCGTCAATTAAACCACTAAATTCTGCTTAAATTATATCGTGTTTGGAATCATTTTAATCAGAAAAATTTCAGAAATAAGGTAGTGAAAACCCCATAACAGAATCATGGAAAATTAAGAAGTTTGACTGTGGTGTAACGTTATGATGACTCACGGGCGCGTTTGAACTGTGCCGACGACTGCGACTCTCCGCGTCGCGTTAGTAGTGGTTCACACCGATATACCGAGCCGAGTCAGTGTATTAGTTTGGAGGGGATATTTCTGTCCCGTTTATCGTTTAAAAATTTTCGCGTTTATATAGAATTTACTGTACATGCATATAAATAATGTTAAGTATGTACAATATAGAGGGTGTCAAGAAATTACCCAGTAAGCAAGCTGCTCTACTTCTACCCAGAAAGAGCCGGCACACCCTGCCAGCATAAAACATACTTCTGCGTCCGAATGAGTGCCCAGTAAGCCGGGCCTGCCTCAAGTAAATATGGAGCACAGCCTGCAATTGTGCGATGCCAACAGATGGCGAGCATTACGCTGTCAGAACGACGATTTTTATTTGGACGCAGAACTATGCTTTATGTTGGCAAGGTGTGCCGGCACAAGCTGCGGGCAGATGTTCGGCAGTACTGCCCTCGTTTAAGAGAGCAGCACGGTCGCACTAATGTGGCGAATGCCGTTATACAGGGCACTAATATTAGTGCCACCGACGAGAATACCTCGTCTGCGTTAGTGCGACGCACGGTGGGTACAAATGACTTACCTCGTTTCAAAAAGAAATAACTTTCGATAGAAATGAGGTAGAGCGATGAATTTTTTTAAAAATTAAAGCTGAAACTTTGCAGAATATGGGAAAAATAGGGAGATTACGGTACGAACGGTTTTTAACCTTGGGAAAGTTCGTTAACTTTCACAATTTCCAGAAAATGTGGTTTCTGCGTTACCACGGGCAGAAAAAAATTTGTTTAATTTTTGCTATATATCATTTCCCGTAGATTTTTTCACGCTGATTTCAAATCTGGTCTCAAAATTTGTCTACGACCTCTGGTTTTTTCAAAAAATCGATTTTAGTGAACAGAACTGATGTAATCATTTTTCGTTGAAATGATTTGATAACCCACTAGTTTGAAGGTATATATTGTATTCTCATATATAAAACACAATAAAATTAAACATAATGAAGTATTTAAACGTTTATTTGCCGTATATCACTTGATGCGCGCACGCGAACGATAACCCGATGTATCGCTGCGATTGCCACTGGCACTCCTTGTAGGCTATGTATGACTGTAATGTAATTTAAATTAGATATCTATTTTCCATGATTATATTTTCATTTACACAGTAAGTAAGGTAAGTATTTAAACTTACTTTTCATCAACAAATTCTTTAACTTCTGGTGATACTTTATTCTTATATTTATCACCAGAAGTTAAAGAATTTGTTGATGAAAAGTAAGTTTAAATACTTACCTTACTTACTGTGTAAATGAAAATATAATCATGGAAAATAGATATCTAATTTAAATTACATTACAGTCATACATAGCCTACAAGGAGTGCCAGTGGCAATCGCAGCGATACATCGGGTTATCGTTCGCGTGCGCGCATCAAGTGATATACGGCAAATAAACGTTTAAATACTTCATTATGTTTAATTTTATTGTGTTTTATATATGAGAATACAATATATACCTTCAAACTAGTGGGTTATCAAATCATTTCAACGAAAAATGATTACATTAGTTCTGTTCACTAAAATCGATTTTTTGAAAAAACCAGAGGTCGTAGACAAATTTTGAGACCAGATTTGAAATCAGCGTGAAAAAATCTACGGGAAATGATATATAGCAAAAATTAAACAAATTTTTTTCTGCCCGTGGTAACGCAGAAACCACATTTTCTGGAAATTGTGAAAGTTAACGAACTTTCCCAAGGTTAAAAACCGTTCGTACCGTAATTTCCCTATTTTTCCCATATTCTGCAAAGTTTCAGCTTTAATTTTTAAAAAAATTCATCGCTCTACCTCATTTCTATCGAAAGTTATTTCTTTTTGAAGCGAGGTAAGTCATTTGTACCCACCGTGCGACGCAGGCAGAATTCAGGACCGTGCTGCCCTCTTAAACGAAGGCAGATTTGAGGACTGTACTGCCCGTACATCAATGCAAATGCCCGTCCAAAATCGAGCATTTTGCTTACTGGGTGGGTATATGCTGCGGAAATTGACATAAAATCCTTCCTGCAAAATTGACCTTGATCTTGAAGGTGATGGTCAAAAAACAAAATAGTTTTATTTGTTCAATCGTATTCTACAGGTCATGAAGAACAACTTTGTACAACTCAACCGTTGTCTTAAGAATTAATGTTGAATTTCCTATAATTTTTGCGAAAAAATAAAGTGTAGAATCTGTTTTGTCAGAAACTATTGTAAATATTGTTCTTAACCCCTTGCCGTAACATTTTCTTTACACGTTACAGTGCTTAAAACGTCTTTATCTCTACCATGTCGTAGAAGAGAAAAGAAAATTGACATTTTCTGTATGGTTACGTTTATTTTATTGCTACAATATTAATTACAAACGAATCAACTTTTATTTCATTTAAAAATTATCGTTCATATTTGTTAGACTTATTTAAAATCTTAATCACGAGTGTGACTTGTTAAAATATGGCAATGGGTTAATAGTGTAAAAGGTGCTAACCAAATTTTTTGTAAATGGGATGGCACATTGAATTTTTAACGTTCAGAAAAATGTTATTGTACCTAACAACTTTCACCTACAGCAATTTCTTAAATTCTGTATAGTTAAGGAGTTATCGCGAAAAATATTTATCTTATCGAAATTAATACTTAAATGCATGTAGTAGAAGGTCGTCGAGGTAAATCGGGAAAAGTCATTGGTTAAAGAAAAACAATTTGTAGCATGTATAGAAATTCTAGAAGAAATTCAGATCGACAAGCTTCTAAAAGCCTCTAGAAGCGATTGTAGACGGCCGACGTGAGGTAGCGACGTACGGGGTCGACGAATCGCGCTTAACGGCCGTTGTTGATTTCACGTTCGCGGATAGTAACGAATTCATATAAATAGAGGGTTCACGGAGAGACTCGGCCGATTTGCTCCGAGAGAGAGGATGAGGTAAGGACCATGGCCGCTCTTGGTTAGCACTAGCACCCCGGCAGGAGAGTACGGCGATAATACCTGGACATCTGCCGGGAGAACGGGAGAGGACGGGAGTTTGTTCCTGGTCGCGCGTTCGACATGGAGAGTACGGCGATAATACCTGGACGCCTTGTCGAGCGAGAGAGGACAGAGCACCTCCTGGTCGATTGCGTAAAATACCACGGAACCTAGCTAGAGTAAACGTGTGATGAGAGAGAGAGTTTGCATGATTGTGATTTATAATTTGAGTAATTAAATTATTTTTTATACCTCTCCTTCCTGTACCCATGTTCCTAACCAAAATAAATCTGTTTGTCCAGCACATATCCTGATATATTCCTAACATCATGGCTACAAATTCAAATTTCATGAAAATGTCAATATATTCTATCAACAGTTTGTACAAAATGGTATGAAGTATAAAGAATGGAATTATTCGATGTAGCCTCCAGAAGCTGCCATGATCTTGTGCCTCCTTGAGCTTGCAGTTGAACCGGCTGCAAGCTAGCTTTATCTCCTTCTTGTCCATTTTTGTAATCACCTCCGTGATCGTGTCCCAAAATTCCTTCAGCAGCCGGAAATGGGAGATTCCTGAGATCACTTGGAGCAACATTTTCCTTTGCAAAAATGTTATCCGCGGCTTTGTTAGGAGTTATTAACGAAAAACCACGGACCAATCAGAGCGCGACTTAGACGCGAGTTGGCACAGTCGGCCAATAGACAGTTGACGCGCCGGGCCGACTGTGCCAATTCGCGTCTAAGTCACGCTCTGATTGGTCCGTGTTTTTTGTTAATAACTCCTAAACAAAGCTTCGGCGGCCATTTTTGCTAAGGAAAATGTCGTTTCCAATGACGTCAGGAACCTCCCATTTTCGGCTGTTTAAGGAATTTTGGGACACCCTGTATATGTATACTATGGATGCGATATTGCCATAAGCCAGCTGCACAGCTTTTTGTCCCGAATTGATCGTAGAATACAATGGCAGCGCCGCCAAGGAGTGTCCGGTG
>NW_027471924.1:0-16243 GCF_051020765.1 Lasioglossum baleicum | reverse complement strand
TTTCTGGTTGAGAAAAATTGTATTTCTTAATAAAAGTGTCTTTGGAATTATTTGTGTGTACGTTTATGGCAATATTTTATTAAGTTCTTGGGTATTTTAAAGGATTGTCTCTATACGTATCTGCTATTCCAGTACAGCACGGCTCCTGTGGTCTTGTAGTAGCGTTCATTATATCCGTGCGTCACTGCTGTATGGACTTTGTACATATTTTTAACCTTAACATTGCACAGTATTAATTCTTTCGTAGTCATATATTGAATTTCATATGCTGTAATTCACTGTTATGTTATGTTCGATTTGGCATAATTACAAATTTTAGTTTAGGGATTTGTAATTCTTAGTAAACGTGTCCTTGGAAATAGTTGAGTGTACATATAAGACAATTTTCTGTCAAGGTTGCTTATGCATTATATGATTGCCTATATGCGCACCTAGATCGGTGCGACAGTGCCGTTATGTCTTTGCTAATTTCTTTGACCTTGATATTGTACCGTTTGCATTCCTTCTCTGTTTTCTGTTGACGTGTACATACTCTAATTTACTGTTACGATTTAGATTTTTCAAAATTTGAAATATTCAATTTCAGAAATTGTATCCTACATGAAAAGTGCCTTTGGAATTAATTGAGCATACGTTTGTGACAATATTTTGATATGTTCCTTGTTATTTTATATGGCTATCTCCATATGTACCTTGACTGCCGCCACGACACGAATGGAGTCGTCTTGTAGATGCGTTCCGTAGACGGGAACGACACAATTCAATGGTAGTCGGAAATTACTATTGCCTTGATATTGTACCGTAAGCATTTTTTCCCAGTTTTCAATCAATTTATACATACTCTAATGTAATATTATGATATTTTCGATACATTTCAAAATTCTCACTTTTTATTTTGAAAAATTGTATTTCTTTGTAAAAGATCCTTTCGAATTGGTTGAGCTTACGTTTGTTACAGTATTTTGTCAAGCTTTTTGTTATTTTATACTATTGTCTGTATTCATACCAACCCATCCGGCGCAAGACGACGGTAGAAGTCTGTACACGGCAGCTGGAAGAAGTATTACTGTATGGTTTCAGTTAATTCCTTAATCTTGAACATGTGCCATATGCAGTTCCTCCCATCTTTGCTATTTATTTCTTCGTTCTGTAATATATTGCTGTGATTTCGTCGATTTTGTCTCAATTTTTATTCACTAATTTCAAAAATTGTATTTTTCGTTTTAAAGAGCGCCGTTGGACATACGTGAGTGTACGTTTATGACCATACCATGTATAATTTGTTGTTACATTGTATGGTTGTTTCTATATGTACCTACTCTCCCGGAGCGACAAGGCTGGAGTGGGATAGTAGTTGGTTACGTTATATCGGATTGTCGGGATACGGTACTTGACCGTATGCATAGCAGCGGACAGGATCGACACGATCGGATTGTACTTGCAGTTACGTACGGTATTTCGGAGCGACACTACTGCATGGCCTATGTTAATTTCTCTATCCTTGATATACTACCGTATGCATTCCTTCTCATTCTTCCATATATTTATATGTACTGTAATTTACTGTTTTAATTCTTACGAATTATTCCAAAATTCCAAATTTTTAATATCAATCATTGTACATTTTACGAAAAGTGTCTTCGGAATCAGTAAAGTGTACGGTTATGTCATCAGTTTTCTATATTTGTTGTTATTTTAAACGATTTTGCGTGTACGTACCTACGCTTCTGGAACAACACGGATGGAGTTCCCTTGCAGATGCGTTCGGAATATTGGAGCGACAGTGCTATATGGGCTTTGATAATTTCTTTGACCTTGATATTGTGCCGAATGCGTTCTTTCGATATTCACTATTTATTACAACATTCTGTGATCTACGGTTATGATATTTCCGACTTTATTCAAACCCTCCAATTTTTTATTTCAGAAATTGTATTTTTTAGGAGAAGTGAAAATATCACAGCAGTAACCTACAGTGTGTACAAATAACTGAAAAACTGGGAAAAAGTTCTTACTGTCAAGGTTAAAAACATTATCGAGGACCATCCAGTAGTGTCGCTCCGTTCTGCCGTACGCAACTGCGATGCCACTACAGCCGTGTCTTTCCGGATGCATCGGTGCGCATACAGGCAACCGTATGAATTAACAGTAAGTATAGCAATATATTATCATAATCGTAAACATAACTAATTCGAAGGATACCTTCAATTATAAATGCAATATTTTAAGTAATAATTGGAAACATCGGAGGAAATGAAGAATATTGTAAGAGTAAATTACGGTATTTCTAAACAAACAGAGAATTGCGAAAGACTGAATACGGTGCAACATTGTTCTTAATGGAATTAACGACGACCATCCAGTTGTGTCGACTCGATCTGTCGTACGCGACTACAAGTCCTCGCTAGTCGAGCAGCACAAACAGCGAAGCGACGTATACAGACAATCGTATGAAATATCATTATATTTAACGAAATACTGTCACTAACGTAGACTCAACAAGTTCCAATGACACTTTTACTCGTAAACAAATTCTTTTAAATATAAGTAGAAAATTTTGCAACAAATTGAAAGTATCACAACAGTAAGTTACAGCATGTATAAATTAATGGTAGACTGGGAAACAATGCATACGGTACAGTATCATGGATAAATAAATTATCGAAAATCATGCAGTAGTGTAGCACCGATATGCCGAATGAAACTGCAAGACCACTCTATTCCTGACACTCAGGAAGCATAGATACGTATTCAGACAATCATATAAGATAACAAAAAACTTAACACAATATTGTCATAAGAGTTCTCGTAACTAATTCCGAAAGGCACTTTTACTAAGAAATACAATTTTCTAAAATGCAGATTGAATATTGCTAGAAATATCGAAAATATCATAACACTACATTGCAGTTTGTACAAATAAATGGAAAAATGGGAAAAATGCATACGATACAATATCGAGGTTGGAGAAATTTACGATAATTATACAGTAGTGTCTCAACGATGTACCGAACGCAACTGCAAGTGAACTCCAGTAGTGTTGTTCCGTCAGCTTTGGCACGTATACAGACGATCATACACAATAACAGTTAGTTAAACAATATAATGTCATAAGCGTACACTCACCTCTTTCCAAAGATACTTGTATTCAGAAATGAAATTTTCTCAACTAACAATAGACAATTTCGGAAAAAATTGTAATGACCTTAACAGTAAATTGCAGTATTTGTATATAAATATAAAAATGAGAGAGAATTGCTTGCGGTTCAAAATCATGCCTTAAGAAATTAACGGAGACCATACAGTAGTGTTGCTCGATCTGCCATCACTGTTCGAATATTATAGCAGGATGTCAAGACACTGTGAAACTTTACCCATTCATATACAGTCTAAATTTTACCGTAGGCCATTCCTTCCAAGAAGCATGCCCATTTTATTCAGGGCATTCCTCCGTGTTCCGAGAAGCAAATTAGTAGACATTTTAGTGACGGGCACTTGAATTTCGTGTATGCATTAGAAGATCGGAACACAGACAAATCGTGAACATTACCGCCCGCTTTGAGAGTGGAACGGCCAAGTGAATAACTTCACCTATATTGTGATTCCGAGAGGCAACCCAGAAAAACCGAGAATTAGGTCCTCTAAGCACAGTTGGGAGCAGACACCTTATTTCACAGTTTGAATATTAATATAAAGCGTCAAACTGTTTGAGAGCGTTACCAATTGGTATAATCTCAAACGTTTTAGCGACGACCTTACCCTCCGAAAAACTAACACGCTGCATCGAGAGAGTACCTTCGCGATCAGAGTTACAAATTAGTTTGTATTGTAGTGGCGGGCTCCTTAATTTCAGGTATGAATAAGAGAATCGAGCGTCAAACCGTTGGAGAACGTTTCCAATTTCTACAATGTCAAACTTTTACCGAAAGCTTTACCGCCCCAGAAGATAACCCGCTGTATGTGGAGTATACCCCGCAGGGGCTGCGGTGGGCCCTCGGGTCCCACAGCAGTATGGGAATGACGAACCCATGGTACCCGAGTCGGCCCAACCTAGGCCGAGAGTGAGCAAGCACCTCATTCAGGAAGTAAGGTGGCCTTACGAGTGGTATGACCAGTATGGCCCTGCATTAACTGGCACATCGGGAACCGGTTCGAGCCCTGGGGGTGGTCGGGCATCGGTCCGTCCACCTCCGCCCGTTGCTTGGGTTGGCCTCGAGGGAGCAGTGGTAAGCCCATATCGCGGGTCAGGGGATCCCGTCTTCGGACGGGTTAGATCCTCCACGGGTGAGCGACGTGAGATCTGCTCGGGCGCTGGCCTGCAGAGCCAGTAGGGATTTAGAAAGGTCCCGGCCGTCCCAAGGTTGGCGCCGCGGTACTTGCGGTCCACGGGCTAATTGGTAGGTGTGTGGTAAGGTGCGACACACACCGCGCTGATTGGGCGTATCCCAATCCCGCGCCCACGGGGGCCGTGTGATTTAAGCCCTAGTGACAGGTACCGCACGTTAAATCTCCGACACACGTTGTATCTGGAGTATAATTTCGCGTTCAGAGAAAGAAATTAGTATTCATTTTAGTGTCGGCACCTTAAATTTCATGTATGAATTAGAATATCGATGCTCAAACCGATCGAGGACATTACCACCCTCTCTGAGAGTCGAACGGCTAGGTCAGTAGCTTCACCTATCCTGCGATTCCGAGACTCAAGCCTGGTACTACGGGAGTACGTCCGCTAAACAGTTTTGGCAGTAAACACCTTAATTCCGGTTGGAAAATTAAAGATGAGTTTCAAACGATTTGTGTGCGTTACGAAACGCTATAGAGACTAACGTGTTACCGATGGCCCTACCTTCCGCGAACATGAGCTGCTTCGCTGAGAGTACAACTTCATCTCCTGATATAAGTCTTCAATTCAGTGACGGGCGCCTTAGCTTCGTGTCTGAATTAAAGGACCGAGGATCTAACTGCTAAGTCAATATCTTCACCTATCCCGACATTCCGAGAGACAAGCCAGGTATTCCGGGACTAAAAGCGCTGAAGAGTATTGGTAATAGACAACATAATTCACGGTTTGAATACTTATGTAGAGCATTAAATCATTTTAGAGCGTTACATATTGCTACAGAGTCAATCGTTTACAGATGCCGTTTACATCCGCGAATATCGACGGCTTCATCGAGAGTATAACTTCCAGTTCAGAGAATGGAATTAGTCTTCGTCTCAGAGACGGGCAACTAAACTTCATGTATGAACGAGAAGACCGAGGGTCAAAACGTTCGAGGACGTTACTTCATTCTTTGAAAGACGAACAGCTAAGTCAAGAGTTTCACTTATTCCCAGATTCCAAGGGTCAAGTGAGGTACTCCGGTCGTACATCCACTGAACAGTTCTGCAATAGTCACCTCAGACCATGGTACGTATATTAATGTGGAGCGTAAATGCATTTGAGAATGCTACAAATTGGTATAATGTCAAACGCTTTACGGAATATCTTCCCTACCGAAAGCCTATAGCGCTGTACCGAGAGCATAACCTCGTGTTCAAGGAAGCAAAATAGTATATATTTTAGTGACGGCACCATATATTTCGTGTCTGAATTGGAAGATCATGTGTCAAAACGTTCGACACCTTTGCAACCGTCTGTGGGAGACGAATTGCTAAGTCAATAGCTTCACCTATCCTGCGATTCCGAAGCTAACGCTGGTGATTCCGCTGAACAGCTTTGACTATAAGCACCTTAATTTACGATTTGAATATCAAAGTAGAGCGCCAAACCGTTTTAGAGCGTTACCAAGTGGTGTATTGTCAAATTATTACAGAAGGCGTTCCCTTCCCCGAATCTCACCGGCTTCATCGAGAGATTGAGTTCGTGTTCAGGGAAAGAAACTAGCATTCGTTTCAGCGACTGCACCTTAATTTCGGGTATGACATTGATGATCAAGGATCAAACCGTTCCAGAGCTTTACCACGCTCGCCGAGAGTCGAACGGCTAAGACAATAGGTTCTGCTATTCTGTGATTCCGAAAGTTAAACCAGATATTCGGGTAGTAAATGGTATTGGCAGTAGACGCCTTAGGCCTTGACTTCCGCGAACCTCACCCGCTTCATCGAGTGTATAACTTTGTGTTCGTGGAAGAACAATAATATACATTTAAGGGGCGGGCACCTTCATTTCATCAATGATATATATGGTCAATGGTCGAGCAGATGCACATCGTCACCAACATTTCTGAGAGTCGCACAGCAAATCCAATGGATTCACCTATCCTGTTATTCCGAGAGTCAATCCATGTATTGCGGGAGTAAATACGTTGATCTGTTTTGGAAATGGACACCTCAATTCACGAAATAAATAATGACGTGGAGAGTCAAGCCGTCCAAGAACGTTACGTACAGTAATAGAGTCAAACCATTTAACGAAGGCCTTAAATTTCGAGACGCTAACGCATTCTGTCGAGGGGACGTCGTCGTGTGCAGAGAAGCAATTTATTATACATTTGAGTGACGGGTTACTTAATTTCATTTATGAATTAGAAGATCGATCTTCATGCCCTTTGATAACGTTACCACCTCTTTTGAGTGTTGCACGGCTAAGACAATATCGTCATCTAAAATTTGATACTGCGAGTCAAACAAGGTATTGTGGGAGAAAATCTGCAAAGCATTCATAGCATTAGACACCTTATTTTAGGGCTTGAATATTACAGTAGATCGGTAACATATTTGAGACCGTTACCAACTTGTATCGGGTCAAACCTTTTGTCGAAAGCCTTACTTGCGGTGAATATAAGCCACTGTATCGAGAGTCTAACATCGTGTTCGCCAAAGTAAATTAGTATGCATTTTAGTGACGGGCACCATAGTTTCTCGTATGAATTACAAAGATCGGGGTCATAACGTTCGAGAACGTTGCCACCGTCATTGAGAGTCGAACGTCTATATCAGTAGCTTCACCAATCCTGTGATTACGAGAGTAAAACAAGGTATTCCGGTAGAAAATTCGTTGAACAGTATAGGCAATAGGCACACTAATTCATTGTATGGATATTAAAGTTGATTGTCAAACCGTTCGAGTACGTTACCATCTGGTATGAAGATAAACCTTTTATCGAATACCTTATCGACCTAGAACGAACACCGAGCTAGCCAGTGTCTTGCCTTGTGCTCACGGATACAAAATAGTAGTCATTATACCTGGCGGAGACCTTATTTTCGTGACTGAATAGCAAAATCGGGAGTCAAACTACTCTAGAGCGTTACCACATTCTTTCGGATTCGAACGGCTCAGTTAATACCTTCATGTGTTCTAGGATCCCGAGAGACCAAATAGGCACTTTGGGTGTAAGTGCACCGTACCGTATTAGCAATAGACTCCTTAATTCTCTGAGTAAATATTAAAGCAGACCGACATACCGATTTGCAGCGTTACCCTCTTGTACATAGTTAAACCTTCTACCGATAGCCATACCTGCCGAGAATGTAAACCTCCGTATCGAGAGTAAAAATTTGTGTTCAGAGAAACACATTAGTATACATTTTAATAATGGGCACGATAATTTCATGTATTATTTATAAGATCGAGGATCAAACCGATCGAGAGCGTTACCACCATCTTTGAGAGACGAACGGCTAAGTCCATAGCTTGCCGTAATCCAATATTCAAAGAGGCAAATCATGTATTCCCGGAGTAAATGTTACTAATTTGCTTCCTTGAACACTGAGCAAGACACTTTCTGCAGCGGTTTGGCCTTCTCAGGAGGTATGGCCTACGGTAAAATGTTTGACTCTAAATTAAAAGATAAAGCTCTAAAACCATTCGACGCTCTACCTTCATATACATACCGTGAAATAAGCAGACGATTGCAAATATTGTCCAGCGGATGTGCTCCCGGAATACCTGGTTTGTCTTTCGGAATAACAGGATAGGTGAAGCTACTGGCGTGGCTGTTCGAATCTCACAGAATGTAGTATCGTTCTCGAGAGGTTTGGCACACGACCTACTTAGTCATATTTGAAATTAAGTTACTCGTCACTAAAATTTAGACTATTTTGCTTCTCTGACCACGAAGTTATACTCTCGACACAGCGGGATACGTTCTCGGAACATAATGCCTTCGATAAAAGGTTTGACACTATACCAACAGGTAAGTGTCCACGACGGCTTGAAACCGTACTTTATTATTTATACCGTAAAATGGGGTCTATATTGCAAATACTGTACAGCGGACTTACTGCCGGAATACCTAGCTTGACCCTCGGAATCGGCGAGGTGAAGCTATTGACTTAGCGATAGTCAAATGTGGTCGACACGATCCGAAAGGTTTGACTCTCAATCATGAAATTCATACATGAAAATAAGGTGTCCGTCTGCTGAAATATCTTCTAATTTGCATCCGTGCACGCAAGGCATGGCACGACGTCCAACGGATTAGGTTCTCGGAAGATAATATATTCGGCTAATAGAATGACATTATAGCAATTGGTATTGTTCTCCGGCGATCTGCCTCCCTACTTTAATACCCGTGGCGTGTATTAAGGTCTCTATTGCCAATACTACTCAGGGGATTTAAGCCAGGAATACCTTGTCTGGCTCTAGGAATCACATGATAGGTGAAGCTATTGGCTTAGATGTGCGACTTTAAAAAAGGGTGGTAATTTTCTCAAGCGGTTTGACACTCCATCCTCCTATTCATACATGAAAATAAGATGTCCGCCTGCTAAAATGTCTATTCATTGCATCCTGGAAAAACTAGGCAAGACAATAGCGGGTTTTCAGAAGGAAAGGTGTTTGGTAAGATTAATGAATTTATACTAATTGGGAATGCTCTCTTACGGTTTGACTCTATACTTTAATTTCGTACCGTGAATTAACGTGTGTATTGCCAATACTGTTCAGCGCATTCACTCCTGGAGTGCATGGTTTGACCCTCCGAATCACTGGATAAGTGAAGCTTTGACATAGTCGTTCGAATCTGACAGAACGGGGCAACGTTCTCGTACGGTTTGACTCTCGACCTTCTCAGTCATGCATGAAATTAAGGTGCTCGTTTGTAAACGTATACTGGTTCGTACCTCTACACACGGTGTTATACTCTCGAAACGGAGAGTTTGCATCCTCGAACGTAAGGCCATAGGTAAAGAGTTTGACTTTATACCAATTGGCAAAACTCTCAAACGGTTTGACGCTCTACTTTTTTATTGAAACCCTGAATTATGGTATCTACTGTAAATTCCAGCAGCGACCTTACTGCCGGATTTCCCGGGTTGAATCTCGGATTCTTGGGATAGGTGAAGATATTGACATAGCTGTCCGTCTCCCACAGAAGGAAGTAACGTTCTCGAACGGGTTATTTCTTCGGTGTTTAATGCATTCAGTAGAAACATTTAGCTTTATAACAATTGGTAACGCCCGCAAACAGTTTGACACTCTACATTAATATTCAATCCGTGAATTAGAGATACTGTTGCCAATACTGCTCAGTGGATTTACTCCCGGATTATCTGGTTCAGCTTTCGGAATCACAGGGTAGTTTACGCTTATAACTTAGCCATCCGACCCTTAAAGAAGGAGGTAACGTTCTCGATCGGTATGATTCCCGATCTTCTAATTCACGTAAGAAGTTAAGGTGCCCGTCATAAAATGTACTGTAATTTGATCCACTGAATGTGACGTTATACTCTCGGTACAGCGGGTTAGCGTCTCGAAAGGAAAGGCCATCAGGATATCAGGATAGAGTTTGAATTTAAAGCAATATGTAACACTCTACAATGGAATGACGGTCTGCTTTATTATTCCAGCGTGAATTAAGGTGTCTATTGCCAAGAATGTTTAGCCTAATTACTCCTGGAATTCATGGTTTGACTCTCAGAATCGCTGGGAAGGTGAAGCTATTGACTTAGCCGGTCATCTGTCACTGAAGATGGTAACGCTCTCGAACGCTTTGACTCTCGGTGATAATAATTATTCACAAGCATGTGGTGTTCGTTCGCTAAAATGCCTTCTAATTTGTTTCCGGGAACATTAAGCAGGACACTAGCTACAGCGAGGTAGGTTCTCGGAAGGTATGGTATTCGGCAAAAGGAATAACATTATGCTGATGGGTATTGTTCTCTGCCGGTTTGACTTTCCACATTAGTATTCATACCGCGAATTAACGTGTCAGTTGTCAATAATCTGCAGCGGACTTACTGACGGATTACCTGATTTGACTCTCGGTATCACTGGAAGGGTGAAGGCCTTTACGTAGCCGTTCGACACTCAAAGAAGGCGGTGACGTACCCAAACAGTGACACCAGATCATCTGATTCATAGATGAAATTAATGTTCCGTTCACTAAAATGTATACTAATCAGCTTCTCTAAACACAAATTTAAACTCTCGATACAGCGGGTTAGGCTCACGGAGGGTAACTTATTCTGTAAATAGTACGACATTATAACTTGTGGTAATGTTCAACTATGGCTTGCTTCCCTACTGTAATATACAAAGCGTGAATTATGGTGTCTATTCCCAATACTGTTCAGCGGATTTACATCCAGAGAACCTGGTTTGACTCTCAGAACGACCGGATACGTGAAGCTATTGAGTCAGACGATCGACTATAGAAGAAGGTGGTAACGATCTCGAACTATTTGACAATCGACCTTCTAGTTCATACATGAAATTAAGGCTTCCTTCTTTTAAAATGTCCACTAATATGGTTCTCTGAACACGACGCTGTACCCACGATACAAGCGGTTCATTTTCTCGAATGGTAGGGAATCCGGGAAGGAATATGACTTCTTACCAATGCTTAAAGTTTTCTAAGAGTTTGACTCTTTACTTAAATACTCGTGTCGTGAATTAAAGATTCTATTGTCAGTACTGTGCAGGGGATTTACTGCTGAAATGCCGGGCATGACTCCCGTAACAGGATAGGCGAAGCTATTGACTTTGCCGATCGGCCGAAAAAGAAGGTGGTAACGTTCTCAAAGGGTTTGACCCTCGATCATCTATTTCATAAGTGATATTCCGGTACCAGATACTAAAATGAATACTGATTTGTTCCACTGAACACGAGATTATACTCTCGAAACGACAGGTTATGTTCACCGAAGGTAAGTCTATCGGTAAAGTGGCTGAGTCTATACCAATAGGTAACGTACTATAACAGTTTGGCGCTCTGCTGCAATATTCAAATCGCTAACTAAGGTGTCTATTGCCATTAATCTTCACCGGCATTCTCCCGAAATACCAGGTGTGACTGTCAGTATCGCTGATGCTTGCGACCGTCCGTGCAGGGTGTACGTTTGGTAGTGGCATACTTTGACGGTGCAGGGGTAGCGGCCACGGCCACCTGCTGGGACCGAGCCCAAAGCTGGCAGCACCGCCACTTCGTGGCCCCCGCTGGAAACGAGCTTCCCTGAGGTAGTGCGGCCCCGGAGGCTCGGCTATGTGAGCTGCCAACTTGTCCAACTTGTCCACGATCCGAAGATAATTGGAAAACCTAACGCAACCGAGTTGACTGATATCTAAGTGAAGGAAGGCACATGAGAATTGTGCGCAGGGTTTTTCCAAGTCCCGCATGGTTCCTGAGGTAGTGGTGGACTTGATCGTAGCCAATACCATCTGGACGCGCAAGCCGGTAAGAGATTAAGCTCGAGGTACGGTGACGGACGCATCGGCGGGCCACGATATGTGCACAACAATACTTGTCAGTATCGATGGATCGGTGAAGGTATTGACTTAGCCATTCGTGACCCAGAGAGGCTGCTAACTTTCTCGAACCGTTTGACACTCGATCTCCTTATTCAGAGAGCAATTAACGTCCCCGTCACTAAAATGTTTACTAATGTGTTTCTTTTAACACGTAGCAAAACTCTAGATACGGCGGGTTAGAGCTTCTCGGACGGTGAGGCATTCTGTAAAACGTTTGACTTTATAGGAATTAGTTACAATCTCACACGGTGTACCGCTGTATTTTAATATTCTCTCCGCGAATTAAGGTACACATTGCCAATCCGCTTCAGCGAAGTTACTCTCCGATTACTTTGTTTGACTCAGACGTTGGACTCAGACGTTCAACTGTAAAAGGTGGTGGTAACGATCTCGAACTATTTGTCAATCGACCTTCTAATGCATACATGAATTTAATGTGGCTGTCACTAAAATGTATACTCATTCGGTCTTCTGAACAGCCCGTTACATTCTCGATACAGCGGGTTAGATCCACAGCATTTAAGGCCTTCGGAAAAACGATTTGACTCGATACAAATTGGTAACGTTCTCGTGCTCGAACGGTTTGACACTCGATAGTCTGATTGTAATATGAAATTATGCTTCCCGTCATTCAACTGTATACTTATTTGATTCACTTATCACGAAGACATAGTCTCGATACAGAGAGATACGTTCTCGGAAGGTAACGTAGTCTGTAAGAAGAATGACTCCATAACAATTTGTAATGTTCTCCGACGATTTTACTTCCTACTTTAATGCCCATGCCGAGAATTTAGGTGTCCATTGTCATTGCTATACGATGTACTCTTGAATGCCTAGTTTGAATCTCGGAATCTCAGGATAGATGATGCTATTGACATAGCCTTTCGTCTCTCACAGATGGTGGTAACGCTCTTGAACGATTTGACACTCCATCTTCTAATTTATACATGACATTAAGGCTCCAGTCGCTGAAATGAATACTAATTTCTTTCTCTGAATACGAGCTAATACTCACCATGATGCGGGTGAAGTTCGCGGAAGGTACGGCCTACTGTACAACGTTTGAGTTTATGGCAATTGTTAACGCTTTCAAACGGATTGAGTATGTACTTTAACATCAAAAACGTTAATTAAGTTGTACAATGTCAATGCTCTTCAGCGGATATACTGCTGGTATACTTAGTGTTACTCTCCGAACCACTGGATGGGTGAAGATATTGTGTTATATGTGCCTTTTCTCGAACAAGGTGGCTACGTTCTCGATCGGTTAGACACTCGCTCTACTAATTTATACATCAAGTTTAGGTGCCCGACACAGAGCGGTCTAACACTCCACTATAATATTCAAACCGTGAATTAGGGTGTCTATTGCCAATATTGCTCAGCACATTTGCTCCCGGAATACCTGGTTTGACACTCGGAATCGCAGGATCAGTGAAGATATCGACTTATCCGTTCGTCTCTCAGAGAGTGTGGTAACGTTCTCGACCGGTTTGACACTCGACCTTCTTATTCATACATGAAGATAAGGTGGTAGTCTATAAAATGTATCCTAATTTGCTTCCCTGACCTCGAAGTGATACTCTCGATACGGCGTGTTAGCTTCACGGATGCAAGGCCATCGGTCAAAAGCTTGACTTTATACAAATACGTAACGTTTTTTCACGGTTTGACTCTCTGCTCTATTATTCACAGCGAGAATTAAGGTGTCTGATCCAAAACTGATTCGCGTATTTACTCCCAGAATACATGGTTTGACACCCGCATTCATAGGGTAGGTAAACTATTGACTTACATGTGCGACTTTCAAGGAAGCTGGGATCGTTCTCCAACGGTTGTACTCTCGATTTTGCTATTCATATATGAAGGATAGCTGTCCGTCTGCTATAATGTCTCCTAATTTGTTTCCGGAGCACTAAGCATGGCACTCGACACAGCGAGTAATGTTCTTGGAAGATAATGTATTCGATAAGAAGTATGACTTTATACCTGAGGTAACGTTCACAAACCCTTTAACACTCTGCTTTAAAATTCGTACCGTGATTTAAAGTGTATGTTGCCACTTATTTTCAGCGTATTAACTTTTGGAATTCCTGATTTTCATCTCGGAATCACAGGACAGCTGCAGCAATTTACTTAGATGCGTGAATTTCACATAAGGTGATAAGGTTCACGAACGGTTTGCCCCTCGTTATTCCAATTCATGCATGAAATTAAAGTCGCAGTCACTAAAATGTTTACTAATTTTATCCCCTGAACACGAAGAAATACTATGGAGGATGCGGGTTAGCATCTCCGAAGGTAAGGCTATCTGCAAAGTGTTTAACATTATGCAAATAGGTAACGTCTTACAATGGTTTTCCCGTCTGCTTTAATATTCAGAACGTGAAATAGTATTTCTATTGCCAATTCTGATCAGCAGACTTACACCAGGAATACTTAGCATGAATCTCGAAACACAGGATATGTGAGCTATTCCCTTAGGATTTCGAATGCTATAGATGGTGGTAACAATCGGTAACGATCTGAAACGGTTTATCAAACTATTTTAATATTCAAACCGTGAATTACGGTGTCTATTGCCAATGCTGTGCAGCGGATTTACTCCGGTAATACCTGGTTCGACACTCGGTATCACAGCATAGTTGTAGCTATTGACTTCGCTGTGTGTCTTTCAGGAAGGCTGGTAACGTTCGCCAACGGCCTTACTCTCGGTTTTACTACTCAGACATGATAATAAGGTGTCGCCACGCCGAAATGTCTACTGGTATCTTTTTGCGCGGACAATCAGCAAGACGCATCCTACAGCGAGTTTGTTCTCGGACATCAAGGTATTCGATATCAAGAATGTTTTTATACCAATTGACAATGTTCTCCGACACATTGACTCCGCCTTAATTCTCATAACAGGAATTAAAGTGTCCACTGCCAACACTCTACAGCGGATTGACTCTCGGCATACGTTGTTTGACTATCGGTATGACAGGGGTGGTGAAACTACTGACTTAGCTGTTCGTCACTCAGAGAAGATCGCAACGATAAAGAGCGACATGACCTTCGACCATCTGTATCATGCATGATGTAAAGGTGCCCGTCACTGAAATGAATACTATCTTCCTTCTCTGAACACGAAGTTACACTTCGGTACTCTACACATTAGGTACTCTGGGAGTACTTCCGCTGAAGAGATTTGGCAAGAGACACGTTAATTCTTCGTTTTATTATTACCGTAAAGCGTCAAACCGAATCAGAGTGTTTCGAATTGGTATAAAGTCTATCTTTTTACTGAAGGCCTTATCTTCCGCGAACCACAGCGCCTTCATCGATTGTACAAGTTCGTGTTCAGAGAAGGAAATTAGTATTTATTTCAATGACGGGCTCCTTATCTTTACGCATGAATCAGAATATTGTGGCTTAAGCCGCTCGAGAACATGGCCACCTTCTGTCAGAGACGAACGCCTAAGTCATTAGATACACGTATCCAGTGATTGTGAGAGTCAAACGAGATATACCGGAATTAAATGCGCTGTAGAGTAATGGCAATAGGCACCTTACTATACAGTCTGAGAATCAAAGTAGAGAGACAAACAGAGAACATTTCCAATTGGTATGAGATCATTCGTATTACCGAAGTCTTTGCCATTCGGGATGCTAACTCGCTGTATCGATAGCATAACTTCCTCTTTAGAGGCATATAATGTTATACATTTCAGTGGCGGCACTTTAAATTTATTTATGAATTAGATGGTAGAAAGTCAAACATTTCGAGAACATTACCACCCATTTCAAGATTTGAACGGCTATGCCAATAGCTTCACCTATCCTGTGATTGCATGGCCTAAACCCGGCAATCCGGGAGTAAATCCGCTGGACAGGATTGGCAACAAACACCTTAATTCACCGTTCGAATATTAAAGATGAGCATCAATCCGTTGTAGATCTTTACCTATTAGTATACAGGCAAACTGTTTACCGAAGGCTTTAACTTCCGTGCAGCTATTCTGCCGTATCCAGGGTATCACATCGTGATCATGGAAGCAAATTATTATACAGATTAGTGACGGGCACCTTAATTTGAAGTACGATTTAGAAGATCGATGGTCAAACCGTTCGAGAAAGTTACCACCATCTTTGAGAGTCGAACGGCTAAGTCAATAGCTTAACCTGTCCTGTGATTCAGAGAAACAAACCAGGTACTCCGGGATTAACTCCGCTGAAGAGATTTGGCAATAGACACCACAGTTCACGGTTTGATTATTCCAGTACGGCGTCAATCCGATCGCAAACGTTATCAATGTTTATAGAGTCAAATGTCTTATCTTAATGTCATACCTTCCGTGAACGCCAGCGCCTTCATCGAGAGTATAAGATTGTGTTCAGAGAAAGATAGTTGGTACTCATTTTCAGTGAAGCGCTCCATAACTTAATGTATGAATTAGAACGTCGATGGTCAAACCGTTCGAGAAAGTTACCACCATCTTTGAGATTCGCACATATACGCGGAGAGCTTCACTCATCCTGCGATTCCTAGAGACAGACCAGGTA
>NW_027471923.1:0-16253 GCF_051020765.1 Lasioglossum baleicum | reverse complement strand
AATCGGACCTCGACGCGTCAGCCTAGCAATGAGTCAGACCTGGGAACACGCGAAAACCGCGTCATTCCCTTCGTTCGTTTGCACATTACGTCTGAATCTTGCCTGAACGAAGAAGAACGTTCTCTGGAAACTTCGATCCAGCGAATAGTCGGAACCTGGCTATCCTGCAAACGAGCTTCTTCACCTGGATCTAATGCATCGAGCCAAGTGATCCAGACTCATCTTTCGCGCGGAAGATTGGGACCAATAGAGATCAGCTTTCGACTGCGATGAAATCTTTGGAAGATTACAAACGAGAGATCTCCGAGTTCGAGTACCTTGACAGCAGCCTCTTAGAATGATTAAACGCAGTGTCGCTCGAAATTCACTCCTCGAACTGATAAACCAGAATTATAGGATCGGACGAGAGCTGTTAGGGTGTTTCAGCGAGTATCGCGAATTTTCGACGTATCGTCTGTTGCGACAGAGACAGACGCGAGAAATCGTTATGCTGGAAAATTTGAAATATTTCGGAAATTCGGTTTGACAGGTGGAAAGATGACTGAGAGGTTTTCGCCTGTCTAAAGATAATTTTCTTCGTTTCTTCTAATAAGATAAGTATTCTAATAAGAATGCTTTCATTGCGATTCTTTTACCGTTTAGAAAATTGTAATGGAGATTTATTTAAATTTTCGATAAATTTCTGTATGAGAAATTTATCGTTTCTTTGTTGAAGCTTTGATTGTCGCAAATATTCGAAGTAGAAAATGACACCACTGATATACAATGAGAGATATTATTAGGTAGAACAGAGAATTTACTTTGTAATTAATCAAATTATTAGAAGATTCGTTTAGATCAATAGAAGAATGATTAAAAATAATTGTCTGTCGTTATTATAATGGTGTGGTGAAAATACCGTAGTCGATGAGATGATTATCTTCCTAGATGTCTAGTTTAAGGATCTTTGCGTCGTTTACTAGCACTGCAGTAGAAGTTATGGTTGGTTTAAGTGATACAATGGAGTCATTAAATCAGTCAAATGTGAAGATGATAGGCACTAAGCTTATGGTTGGTTCGAGTGACGTAGCGAGGTTTTAAAACCAATAAAATCCAAACGTACGAATTTTCAATCTTTTAAAACGGTAATTTACGATATTTTAATAATACAAGTAGCATGAATGTTAATAAATATCATACAATGTCTAGTTACAAAGAGTTCTGCCTTTGAATATTCCTAAAGGAGTCACGAAATGACAAAATTACCGATCTGTAACTCATATTAAATATGGAATACAAAGCTGATAACAATTAAAACGTTAGCATAAAAATAAATATAAATATTTACATTTTGTATAATAAAATTTAATTCGATATTGTAGTTTCGTAAAGTACAATTATAAAATTATTATAAAATGACGATTCAAATTATATGTTTTATTTTAATTTTAATTTTGTCGAGAGCAGCTGCTTTTATAAAAATATGAAACCAATCGTTTCAATTCGTTCGGCAGTTTTAATGATAAGTATAATAAGTTAACGATAGAGTGAAATTGAACGAAATTAGTAATTCTATTTCTATTTCACTATTTATTATAAAATATTTGTAGTTAGAAACTGAAGAAATCTTTGCATCTCTTTATCGATGACATCAAGTCCATCCCTCTCTATATTATTCGAACCAACCACCAAGAGAATCATAAACCTCTCTCTCTATCATTATTTATTAACACTGATCCTTTGTCTATCCAATACGTTATCTCTCTATCTCCTTCCTTTCCAATCTACAATATCTCTTCCCTTCTCAATTCCAAATTCCGTATGTAACATTGCAACCGGTAATAAAAATCCGTCTCCCATATCTTTGTGATTCTACCAGGAAATGTAATTCTACCATAACCAGTCAGACTTCCATCCTTCTACCTATCCATCTTCTGAATAGACAAATAATAGACATACCTCCATCAGCCATATCTTCTCACCAATCTGTTAAAGATGCGACAACTTAACCCATTTGCATCTTCGCTCTAAAGAAAGTAACTAAGCGTAAGAAATAAAGTCTTCTTTATATTTAATCCAAAAATTATACGTATTCCAAAGTAAAATCATTTTATACGACGTTATAACGTAAATGTTTATTTTTATAGATAGCTGCACGGTAAATAAATTTCGAATAGTTAATTATCAGGTGCGGATTATTGAGCTTAATGATGCAAACGGATTAAAACAGCGATATTCCGTGAAACATCCTGACAGTAATTATCACTCGTCTCGAACAACAAACAATTTTCAGCGTCTAGAACTAAAATATTTATTTTTATAGATAGCTGCACGGTAAATAAATTTCAAATAGTTAATTATCGGGTGCTGATTATTCCGTTTAATGATGCAAATGGATTAAAACAGCGATATCTCATGAAATATCCTGACAGTAATTATCACTCGTCTCGAACGACAAACAATTTTCAGCGTCTAGAACTAAAATATTTATTTTTATAGATAGCTGCACGGTAAATAAATTTCAAATAGTTAATTATCGAGTGCTGATTATTCCGTTTAATGATGCAACTGGATTAAAACAGCGATATCTCATGAAACATCCTGACAGTAATTATCACTCGTCTCGAACAACAAACAATTTTCAGCGTCTGGAACTAAAATTTTAAAGAGACTGCGTCTTGTTTAAACCACAAATAAAAGTTAGGTCTATTCGTCGAGAACGACGATAACTACGTAACTAAAAACAAAAAGAGCAAGAAGACGAAAAGAACGGTGATTACTGGTGAATTTCTTGAAACGAAGCCTCCAGTACTCGACGTTACTTTATTCCCAAAGTCCCCATGATCGTCCGTTCGGTGTTTCACGCGAGGTACCTAGGTCTACACTGACGTTACTGTGTTGTAAAAATATGCGAGTCTTACGAGCTACGTGGCTCTCCCGTGGCGGAATCACGATTACTCTTTCTCCTCGGTTTCCTGGCTCTCGGCGCCCAGCAGGGTCGATTTGTCTTCCTCGTGGCCCTCGACTTCCGGTTCCTCGACGCTCTGACGCTGGCGTCTCGTGGCCTTTCGTTGCACGTACAGCAGCAGGGAGATGCTGACGCTTGCCAGCGCCGCGAACACTGCCAGGACTATGTAAATCCTTATTGGCATCTGGTTTAAACCCTGTGGAGCAACGTGATGCCATTTCTTCTTTAGTCTGTCTGGTATCGATATTGGTTCGGAGTGTGCGGTGTTTTTCAGCGATATTGCTACCTTGATTTGTGATAAACCTGTTTTGGGCCACGATTTCCTTATTTTCTTTTCCTTTATCGATACAGATAACGACAGTGACATAAATCAAGATAGCAATATCGAATGCTATACTCCGTATATCGTGGGAATTTTTCGTATGGTTCTAGGAAAGTGAACCTGCCTTTAAATATACTTTTTAACGAGATATAATTGAAAATACGTTTTAGGTATTATTGATAATATATAGGGTGTTTAAGAAAAAGAACTAAAAGAACTTGTAAACTAACAGTATATATTATACTATGAAATGTAAATAAATGTTGAAACGTGTAAGTAGATTCTAAAATTAATTTTTTGAAAAAGAATATGAAAATGTTAAAAATATTTAATTTATGTACTTTCTTTTAATATTAATAACAAATATCGTTTTATCATAGGATGTTCAAGCAATGTGATTCTAAATTAATTTTTTCATTTATATTCGATATGTTAAATTCGGAATTTGATCGAATTTATAATATGCAATCTTTCAAATGTAGATTTCGATGTTAATAATATCAGGTTCATAGTGTGTATTCATTGAATATTTGGTAAATTTGTTTCTGTAGCACCCTATATATCAAAAGCCATATTCAACCTCCCTTTCACGCGATCCAATCAGTCTGCACAGACAGCCCCAAAAATCATAGGGTGATCATGCACCCTCTTTTCACACCCTAACTCTTGCAATAAACATTCACACCAAATTCCTGTTCCCACGATATCACGAGTATTTCATGAAATATATCGTGAAACAGTGTTAGCTGGTTAACATGGTACAGATTTTACAGGAACAGGATTTAACATGTCGCGTACAAGCTTCTTTCCGAATATATTTATAATGGATCGATAATAAATAAATGGAAGTACAATTTCAATTTGTTTCCTCGCAATTTCGGTATTTATTTGGTTCTACCTTGTAGCATAATGAAGTCGTTAATTGCTTTGGTAATTATTGTGTATGTTGACATATTTACTGACCAAAATTGTATATATCCAAATTATAAATATTGTGCAATGAAAAGATAATATCTTACGCATTGATGAATGATGAAAACTATTTTTAATTTTAATTTAATTAATTTAATTTATGACGATGAAAAGTATATGACAATTTGCAAGTTATTATTATTTGTTTTATTTTATCTTTAGTATTTTCTAATGATCATTTTTAAATATCATCTATATATTAGATTATATATTAATAATACTGATCAATGAAGGTATTAGGTTAAGATCTTGTTTGAAATACAGATAATTTCTTGGAGTATATAACCTGCGAATCTTCAGATCTAAGAAATCTAAGTTACAGATGTGTGTAAGGTATAAAAGAGATCAAGCAGAGATATTTTCTGTAATCCAGAGCACACCAGGCGTTCCTGAAATAAAATGATAGGAAATATAGAGTACTTAAGGCGTTTCCTGCTTCACGAGTTTATTTTCGAAAGTAAATCCTGACGTAGAAAACTTGGGCAAAGATGAGATAGAAGTATTTTCTGTACTACTATATATATATTTAATAATTAAAAGAATATACTTTAAAATAAATTTTACAAAAATATATTCATGACTCGTGTGTTAATTTTTGCAAAAAATAATTCTATAATATCTTACTTAATTCGATTTAATATCATAATTCTTTTCATAAAATTTCTAACCAACATTTTCTAAAATATTTAATACAGTAATTAAAGAATGACTTAAATAATTTAAAAAAATTGAAACATTTCATAAAATGTAAATTATAAAATATAAATGAAAATATATAATTAATTATATTATAGATGTAACATTTTCAATATTTTTTATCAAAATATTTCAAACTGTATTTCTTTTATTCACTATGTTTAGTAATAAATATACTGATTATACTAATTATTGATTAATGAGCTCGTAAATAATGTTCTGAATTTTAATTCATAATACCGATATTAATTAAGAATAGTTATATTTTTGTAATCAAAATATTTTGGGTATAAAGTAGAAAATTATTGGTTGTGTGAAATATAATACGACTATTTTACATATTTCAGAAAATATTACTTAAAATTTGGAGAGTACGCGAATATTAAAATTTGTTAATGGAGATTACTGAGTTTAATAAACGCGAAATCTCTGAAAAATGGATGCACATGTTACGAACGATCCTTATTTAAATACTTTCGTGACTTGGCGTGAATTTATCCGTCGTAATGACACAAAACTCAATATCGGAAATTTTGACCCAGTTAACTAACTCTGTATGATAATGGTTTTAAACCCCGTGTCTATTAAATGGACAACTTCCCAATAAACATTCTATGCTTGGGAAGTTGTCGTGAAGCAAAATTTCGATTAATAACCTAATATTCCATGGCAATTTCATAAGTTATATTAGGTCATCCTGAAACGAATATTATATTTCTATATTAAATAACCAAATATAGACAACTTTCCTGAAAAGTTTCCTTTCAATATACATTGAAGAAAAGAAACCAAAAAATGTACAAATTATTTCTACAAAATTAGTTTTCAAAGCTAATACTTTTGAAATTAGTTCAACTTTATTATCAATTTATTTTTAGTTTTAGTTTTGCTAATTCAATTTTCAATAATGAATAAAATTTCCAAAAAAACTCCTTTCTAGATCATATTTTTGTAAAAAAAGTGGAACAATTTTTAATGAAATTATTTTTTAAATTAATTATTAAGAAAAGAATATTGTTGGAATTAATTTGAAATTGAATTAATGAAAAACGAGTTTAAAAATTTTACAATATATTTTAAGCGTCAGAATTTTCATGCCACGTTTGTGCGATATCAATGTTGTCATATAACTATCGTTTTCGTTATTTTCGTTCGATGTTACTTCAAATATAATAACGATTCATCGGTGCAAGACTTATAGGATCATTTGTAAGCAGCACACGAAATTTCCGTGCACGTCACCCAAAGGATTTGTCACGTGATACCTCGGGGTGACTCATTATATGAGACGGCCATCTTACACGTACTGAAGCTAATATTATGCTAATGTTTCAAATCAATCAAGTACAGCCAGTTTCTTACTATGAATCTTTAGAAAATGACGAACTCACGTGACTATCGTTCATAGGCAAAATATTTTATATAATTGGCAATGAGGTGATTTTTACTGACCAAATGAATTATCGTTTTTGTACCTACTTCTTGTAATATATCATCGCTTTGTCTATTAATCATAACAATTTTAACAAATTTGTTTATTTACTACGATATAATTTGACCTATTTATTATTGCATAACTTAAATTATTCGATGTAATATAATTTCGACCATTGCATTAATTTATCAAAATTTCAATTCAATTATCGAGTGTAGTATTTGTTGTAATATTAATGTTGTTAAATATGAGGTTCCCGTATTAAAATACAGATGCTACTCGAATTACCAATATTACGGATTTTAGTAAACAATGTAAATTAAAATATGCAAAGTAATATGGTAAATATATTGTTACAAATTTTAATTCGGTTCGAAAATATTCGAATTTTTTATTAACGACACATATGTATGTAGAATATTTGATAAATTTTGGGTAATATTATCATTTATTAAATTTCGGGACAGAATAATAAATTTAATAAATTTATTTTATTTTAAAGTTAATAAATTTCGGGAAATTATTATATTTAAATTATTTATGTAAAATAAAGTGATAATTTTTTTTTTTGTAAACATTTTTGTCAGACTGAATTAATGATTGTTCTCTATAAAAAGAATTATATCGATGAACTTATTAATTTGCACTCCTTTATAGTACGATATGAAATTGGTACATGTCAGCAAAGAATAGGAACAGTCTCCAAGCAGCCAGATCACATGAATATTGATCGAAACGAGCATAACAGTTCATTATTAGCGTCCTCATCTCGTGGATTATTTTCGTTCATTGAATCTTCATTCAGAAGAATTTCGTTATTTCTTAAAGCTTTTCATGTTAACGTTATTCGTTTACATACTCGTTATCGAATAACTAAATACTTAATTAAAAATTTATATCTCATCCAATTTTTATCAATTTAATATTTTATAACGTTAACTAAAAACAATACTTAATACTTAAATAAGAATTTATATCTCATCCAATTTTTATCAACGTAATATTTTATAACGTTAACTAACAACAATAAAATCTTCCTTATAAAAAAACATTACAATTTAAATTAATAGATAAAAATTTCGTGTAAACGAAATATTAATTCAGTCGTTAATAATTTCATTCAAAATTTTCTTGTTTTAAATATAAAGAGAAAGAGCTCACAAAAAATCGTACAAAATATCAAGAAACTATATATATCTAATAGTCTACCAGAAGAATTCTAGGAAGAGTAAAATTACACGTAAATAAAAATTTATATCTCATCCAATTTTTATCAACCTAATATTTTATGACGTTAACTAACAACAATAAAATCTTCCTTATAAAAAAACATTATTAAACATTAATTTAAATCAATAGATAAGAATTTCGTGTAAACGAAATATTAATTCAGTCGTTAATAATTTCATTCAAAATTTTCTTGTTTTAAATATAAAGAGAAAGAGCGTATAACAATAATGTTCACAAAATATCGTACAAAATATCAAGAAACTATATATAGCTAACAGTCTACCAGAAGAATTCTAGGAAGAATAAAATTACACTTAAATAAAAATTTATATCCCATCCAATTTTTATCAATTTAATATTTTATAACGTTACCTAACAACAATAAAATCTTCCTTGCAAGAAAACATTACAATTTAAATCAATAGATAAAAATTTCGTGTAAACGAAATATTAATTCAGTCATTAATAATTTCATTCAAAATTTTCTTGTTTTAAATATAAAGAGAAAAAACGTATAACAATAATGTTCACAAAAAATCGTACAAAATATCAAGAAGAAGAAGAAATATCAAGAATCTAAAGGGATTCTAGGGAGAATAAAATTCCCTAGATGAACAAGTCCGATTAGATTAAAATAAATCGACTATAATTATTCAACGAAACGTCAAATTCACACATAATTCAAGGTAAGTGTGCACGTAATTACCATTATTCATCCGTTTGAAGGTAAAATCTGTGTCAGTAGTTAAGACATCGCGCTTCGACGGCGAATAGGTTATCCCAATTCTAGCAGAAGTGCTTCCCCCTGCCGGGACATAATTTAACCTGGACCGTCGTCCGTTTGTTATTCACCTTAAAGTATTCTTAACATAAATTATCCGTCCGAATCGATATCGAATGGAATTTCCATTGAAATCGAACACCGATTCCGTCTGTCCCTATAGAACATCTTCGTCTCTGAAGAGCTGCGAGGATAACGTGTTTGAAATTCTGATTCCGGGGTTCTCGACTAACGCTCGACATGCAGGTTAATCTTCTGTTTAAATAACGTCCACGTCCCCTTTAAGGAGACACATTTCCCATAGAATGTAATTTAATTTAATCTGCGAAATTGAATGTCGTTCCCCTTCGAGATTCGTTTTTCGTCGCACACTGTGTGTAATCACGAAAATCTTCCCACATCAGGATATTGAAATTTAATGTCATTAGCGTTGCACTGTATTCGAGAAAGATAAACAAGACCATGGATGTTTGGATATATTTATATTTACTTTATCAATATATTTATATATAATCTCCTCCCTTTTTTGTTTTTCTTTTTTTTCTTGTGAATTTTTCAGCTATGAGAATACAGAATATTTTAAAGTCATATGCATGTTTTTTAATATTCTGTTGTTGAAGAATTTTCGTGACTATTGTTAATGATTGTACAATCAACTATTTTTATCAGAAATAACGTAAAAAATGAAATATCTTGCATAAGAATAGAATAAATAAAATTTCTTTCATTAAATATAAACAATACAATGTACATGAAAAATCAAAAGCATAATTTTGTAACGTTACTTTTTTTCTTAATTTTAAATTTTATTTGTCCAATAGTGTTATAATTAACTAATTTGATTTTTGATATAGCTATGTTAACAAATAATGATAAACGAAGTAATTAAATTACTTGATAAAATTAAATAGAAGTTTTGAAACGTAATATTCTAACATTTTCTACTCTCAAGCATTGCTCTAAAATCATAATACTATGTCGATTAATTTAACCGATAAACCAGACTGTATTTTATTATTCTCGAGTTTAACTTACGCGATGAAATCACGATACTTGTGAAAACATTTCAATACACCAGGCCGATCGCGTAACCTCGAATTGTAGCTGATCTGCATAACTCGAATCCCATTATAAAAGAAAACACTGGCAGGGAATGAAAATTCCCGTATGATCGACTGCGTGAAAGTCAGTTTACGTAAATCGTGGGAAAGAAAAACGATTTATCCATCAGAGTCATTCCGACTGTCTGGATCGTCGATAATTACCAGGCATTATATAATTTCCTCGGCTCGCGTGGCTTTGAAGAACGAACGAACGTCGTATAATATTTCGCCCCTTGTCGTCGAGCAAACGAACCGTCTCATTTTGCGCACAGCTGATCTGCTTCTTTGTCTGCGTTACCTCAACCGGAAGCTGCGATAAACAGGGGCGCGTTATCACTGCGTGAACCGCGTCTGGCGCAATTTATGAAAGTTGCATAAGGCGATCGTCTGTTGCATCTCGGGAAATCCGCTTAAGCGTCCGACGATTTGAGAACACCGGTGAGACGATAATGGCCGTCCAGGTGGTATAATGGCCGATGATAAAATTCAAATTGGGTTTATTCGGATATTCTTTGCCGAGCCGATCGAACAGGTAATTATTCGAAGCTTGGCCGATCAATTCGGCGGAAGAGATATAAGTTTTAAATATTTTGTTGTGTACGGTAATTCATGCGCGAATGATAACGGGTTAATGAATATTTTCCGAGCTTATCGGGGAATTAACGCGTGATTGTACGAATTCGGAGAATCAATTTTCTTCCCACTTTTTTTTTTTTTTGCAACGTTGCGAGAGGTATATTTAATTATTCGCGTGTTAATAATTAGATGTCATTTGAGAGATTTGTATCCTCGCATCCTTGATCAGTCATATCCAATTTCAGAGAATATTGATTATATCGTTCGATGAATTTTGCAACTCGATTATCCACGTTTAATTTATCTCCTTTAACAAGTATTTCTACAATTTTTATTTCGACTAAGAAGATTCGGAAAAAGTATTAGAAATATTATAAAAATATTTTATGTTACATTTTCACAATAAAATGCTTCTAAAAGAAATATTCCTCTTCAAATGATATTATAAGTTATTTATTTCCACCTATTTTTATCAATACCTTCAACAAAATGAATATAATTTAACATTTATTAATACCAATTTTACCATGTAAATATTATTACACTATAAAAACCTGATATAACAAAATATGTTAATATTGTGAAAGTTTTTAAATCCCATCATTCTTCCTGAACACTATCTGTATAAAAATGTAATACCAGTGAAACTCTATTACTTCTCTCACACATCTGCAACGAAAGTAATTTTCCAAGATCAACGACTAGAAGACAAATCACCATATCAAGTACACTGAACCTCCTAAAATTCTTCAAAATTTCCATCCACAAGCAAATTTACCTTCAGCTTATCAATTCGCATAATATGGACTAAAAAATTAGCATTATCAAAGCGCGTTTACGCTCTGTCCAATAAAACTTCTTGAAAATTTCCGTTCGCAGGCAACTGACTCGTTTAATAGAAATTTACTTTCGGTTTATCAACGATTCCCTTAATATCGAGTAGAGAACCATGGCAGGGCGCGAAACGTTTTATCAATAACTAATACCGAGCAGCGTTTGCAGCCTGGCTAAACAATTTACACCGGTTTGCATGCGTGGCTTTAATTATTCGAACATCGTTGGAACATATTCGAACAAAACGAGCGAACGTGTTGTCACGAATTTCCACCGCGGATTTCCGCACACTATCGTCTGTTCTTCCCTTCGTCCCTTTATTTCCATTTCACCCTTCCTTCCTCTTTCTTTTTCTTTTTAATAAACCACAGAAACAAAGGGTTCCGTTCGAATAATCTGTGCCACGGTCTACACTCGTTGCTCGGTGGCTAAGAAATTAAGAGATAAAATATAACAGCCCTGGCTGGGAGAATGAATGGCAAGACGGGTGGAACACGGGGCAAAATAGTCTCTGAAGAAACGATTACGCGGCTCTTTCTCCGCGTCTCGTGGCCAGAAAGAGGGATGGATAATGGCGGCCTAGCGAGAAACCGCGGGAGAAAAATAAGAGGAGTCCTATACCCCGGACTGCTTTTAGATTCACCGACGTACGCTCGCTATCGATCGCACAACCTGTGCTATGGTTCCGATGTCTTTGCTGCAACGGGATCGATATTTATGCAGAATACAGATTAACCTTTCGGAAGATCCTTCGAGCTATCGCCAAGGTCGTACGGTTGGTCCTCGTGGGAGAATCGAGGTTTCGAAACGATAAATCGGAGATGGCCAACCGAGTTTCCGGATTGTTGGCCAAATCACCGGTTGATGGGATGTTATGCGAGTAATTATGGAAATGGCTTAATCTCTTATTGCTGATTTTCCAGCGTGTGAGTACGAAATAAAACCGTTTCTCCGAGGATCGAGGAAAATTCGCGTGCTAGACCGGCTGCGAGTGTGCAGCTTTATCTTAATTGCTGCTTTAATGTATAATGCGCTCGAAGAACGAAGCTTTTAATATTTTAGGAGGAGGCGTGTATGATTTGGGTCACTCCCGTATTCACTGGCGGATGAATTTTTAAAGGAATCGACGGAGGGAATGTTGTTCATTTCTTTCCATTCGTGTTTTGCCGCCCGTCGTGTAACAGATACGCTTGACGCTTTTAAACCACCGGGTTTCTGGATTGACGAAATTTTTATAATCCTTTTGAATCGTCGCGAAAAATTTCTCGCGTCGAGTACGCGCGATGATACAGCTCGAAAGGTGGAGAGATACAATCGAGAAAAGAGATCCTCGATTCCATTTTCTATTTTGTTATTTTTCTGACGATTCCGAGAGGAATTTGATGGCAGCTGGTTGAATTTCCAGTGGTAATTCTTTGATACACGTGTGCCACGGTTGGCTGAAAGTGTTTTGTTTAAAGTCTGAGAAGGTTAGAGTGTTTCTCTTTCGAAATGATATGGCAGAATGGGATTCGTGTGAAGTGTCTTGAGGTGAAATATATTGCATTTTTAAACGAAGTGCTATGAATTTGATAACTCTGTTTATTATTGTAAAATGACGACTGCCTTTCGCATTTTTAAATTAATTATTACTATAACTTTGATGATTTTTATTCCAAAAGTAACGAAAATATTTATGTTGTATATTTAGAATAAATTTATAGTAAATTGTGTTCATAATTATATTTTAATATATATATTTCCTCTTTTGAAGCTTCTATTTTAATTTTCTTTTTAATATAATTAATAAAATAGTAGGAATGGTCGAATAAGATGAAATTGATATCAAAGCGAAATGAAATGAAAGTAATGGATAGAAGAATTCGTATAATACGAGATGAATAAATAAAATAAAAGAATTTAAGCTGTAAATAGTTTCTGCAGTAAATAGTAACTCTAAAATCGAGGGCTTTTTGCAGAGAGCAATGTGAAAACCAACAATAAGCCGCAGAATGTATACCGTTTTTAGACGCAATCGTCTGCTATTCACCCAATGCCTGTGAATTCTGAAGCAGCAAAGTTTTGAACTATTTGGAGCAGGCAGAGTGTATTCGGTCGTACAGTTTACAAGATAAGAAACCACAGATACGTGTTAGTGGAAACTCGCGTGTCGAAGACCAGCTATTATACGATAAATTTTGCTGCAACTTTAATATACTTCGTTTAGCAACAAAAAGAGTAATAAATAACTAAATTTTGCATGGAAGATAATATTAAGGAAATTATTCGCACGTAGAATATAACACTATATTTTTCTTTATCGATTAATTAATTATACTTCTAAAGACATATTAACCATTTCATAAAGAAGACTTAAATATTATTAATTTTGTTCGCTCGAAATAATTTTACTAAATATTAAAAAAGGAAAAGAAGAAGAATTATCAGTAATTATTTTCAGATTGTTAGAAATGTTGTTTTGAACGAAAGAATTACGAGTAACTTAATTTCAAAATTCCAAATTCCAAGAAGCTAATAAATAATATGAAAATTTATGTGAGAAAATTGCAGTTGTAAATATAATAGTCAGCGAGTTATTTCAAATTCGAGATATTTTCGAAGCCAAACTTCTCGAGATCTGTTATTAGCGTAGCAGCCATTGAAGAATAAATGAGGCGCTTAAGCCGCCATTTTGAATCCTAAATATCTCAAAACCTAGCACTCGCAAAATTAGCTGTTGCAATTTCTAAATATAGTTTATAGCATCTAGTATCTTCCTAATACAATTTCATCCACAAACAATAATAATTTTATACAAAATAATTCTGTCATGAGTAAACTCAGAGGTTATGTCACATGAAAAGTATAACACCGTATTAAAATACATCGACACGAGACGAAATTGGATGAAAGAAGCTAAAAATATCACGAGAACGTGCAAGCTGTACTCTTTCAGAGAACACCATATGCGTGGAATAAAAAGAAGATCGTGAAAACGAGTTACTCAGCGTCCAGATGGCAGCACCGTGCTCAAGTCCTCTAGCAGTGAGAGTATCGCATTATAATTCCACTTACTTGACCCAAAATCGACCTAACCAAAACTCTCTCTGTCTCCAGAAGCTTCTAATTCCCTGCCGGTGCAAGCCGCTGCCTAATAAGACAGCCCAGTTAACAGATTAAGAACGCGAAGCTCGACCCATTTACACGAATCACCCTGTACCATCGCAAGCAGCCATCACTCGTTAACTTACTTGCTGTGACGACTGTACCTTCCACTGGAACTCGGACGAGGGATCGGTGAAGAACCACTTCTGGGACCAAGGCTTTATCGTGCCCTCTGGCGTCTTGAAAATCAGCCCTTGAAGACTCAGGCCGTGAGCTAGCACGCTGGTAGTGATGTTGCCCTTCTTGTACGACGTTATGCCAGCTTTCATGTACATCTGCGGCATCGTCTCGTTCTCCATCAGCTTCAAGGTTACCCGTGGCTTCGTTTTCCTCGTCCCAGGATTCGACGTCTTCGTCATCTCGCTAGGAGTGCTAGCCAACGTCTTCCAGCTGGTCGATGACGCTGGTGGCAAGGTCGACGGGATCCTGGTTGACGTGGACGTTTGTCGAAGGGTCGTTAATAATTCCGTGGTGGTCTGTTGACGTTGCGTGCTACTCGTCGGGGTATCTGCGAACAGAGAAGAAGGGTGGGTCAGCTTTGGCTTTGGCAGATTAATGAAGATGTACGTTTTGTGTATGTATCACGGCTGGTTTATTACGGTGTGACTCTACGCTCGGGAATTTCGAGGAATGTAGGTCTCACTCTGGATCCACTGTAACTGCTCCATCATTTCTCCGGAAATTATGTGGACAGATTACACGAATTTTCGCTGCTCGTTGGGAATGTCGTATCTATAAATTCGGTATTGGATAAAGAGAAAAATGATTAACCATTTGCACTCGACGATTTTTATGAAAGAATAGTTATTTGAAGGTTTTTTGCCATGAAGTCGACGATGTTTTTGAAACGGTGAATAAGAAGTCGTTGAGAAATTAAGACGGAGAATTATTTTACTTCCAAGCAGCGTTGGGAAATTTTAAATTTGTTATATTAATTAACATCGATTTTTAGAATCCGATTCAATGGTGACTGAGGCTCACCTATCGAGTGCAAAGGGTTAATTGCAATATACTGTGTAGAATTGGAAAGAAGTCACTTTGCTAGGATCGTAGAATTCGTAGACCTGATTGATCATAATGTAATTAGTTTAGTGTCCTTTTTTTTAACGATCAAGACTATAGATTGGACGAATTTTTTATCCTAGTTGGAAGAGCTGTTTATAAATTGGATATTGGATAAAAAGTAAAAGAAAACATCGGTGGAAATATACTATGTTAAAATAGAAAGTAGTCACTTGTTAAAATCGTAGGCTTGATTAACCACAGTCTAATTGGTTTATTTTTTTTAAACAATCAAGACTATAGGTTGCATGAATTTTTTATGTCGGTTGAAAGTGATACATCTATAAATTGGATATTTTAAAAACGAGCAAGAAAAAACGTCGATAGAAATATATCGTGTAGAACTGAGAAGAAGTTACTTGCTATGATCGCAGGCCTCATATACTATAATGCAAATGGTTTATTTTTTCTTTAAGTCGAGACTATAGGTTAAACGAATTTTTAATCTGGTTGAAAGAGACACATTTATAATTTGGATATTGGATAAAGAGTAAAAAAATACATGAATAGAAATATACTGCTTTGAACTAAGAAGAAGTCACTTGTTAAGATTGTAGTAGTTGTTAAGATTGGTAATAATGTAATACATTTATTTTTCTTAAACTATCGAAACTATAGGTTGCACGAATTTTTTATGTCGGTTGAAAGTGACACATCTATAAATTGAATATTGTATATAGAGTGAGAAGAAACATCGATAGAAATATATCGTGTAGAACTGAGAAGAAGTCACTTGCTAGAATCGTAGGTCTAATTGATGATAGGGTAATTGGTTTATTTTTATTAAACAATTAGGACTATAGGTTGCACGAATTTTTGATGTTTGTTAATAGAGACATATCTACAAATTGGATTTAGTATAAAGAACAACAGAAAATATTAATAGAAATATACTGTATAGAACTGAAAAGAAGTCACTTACTAGGATCGTAGACCTGATTGATCATAATGCAATTGGTTTATTTTTCTTGAACAATCGGGACTATAAGTTTCACGAATTTTTAATGTTGGTTAGAAGAGACGTATTTACAAATTAGATATTGGATAAAGAGTAAGAAAAAACATCGATAGAAATATACTGTGTAAAACTGTAAAAAAGTCACTTACTAAAATCGCAGGCTTCATTGATCATAATGCAATTGGTTTATTTT
>NW_027471922.1:0-16318 GCF_051020765.1 Lasioglossum baleicum | reverse complement strand
ACAGCTTAGGTGAAGCTGGTGACTTAGCCGTTCGGCTGACAATGAAAGTTCCAACGTTCACGAACGCTTTGATCCTGGATCTCGTAATTCGTTCGCGAAATTAAGGTGCGCGTGACCAAAGTGCATACTATCTTGCTTCTCTGAACGTGGAGTTATTGTTTCGATACAGTGAATTTCCTTTTTGGAAGGAAAGGCCTTCGGTAAATAGTGTGACTCAATACTAATAGGTAACGTTCTACACCGTTTTGACTCTGCAAATTGATATTCATACCGTGAGTTGAGGACTCGATTATTAATACTGTAGAGTGGAATTACTCCTGGAATACCAGGCTTGACTTTCGTAATTACCTGATAAGTGAAGCTTTTGACTCAGCTGTTCGACTCGCATACAATGTGGTAACGTTCTCGGACGGTTTGACCCTCGATCTTCCTATTCTGCGTAAAAAAAAGGTGTCCATCTGCTAAAAGGTCTACTAATTCGTTCCTGTGAACTCGAAGCAAGACAATCGCTTCTGCGTCATGAGTTCTCGGACTGTAAGGTATAGGTTAATAAGAATGACTTTATATCAACAGGTAGCATCCACACCGCGGTTTCACGTTCTACGTTAATTTGTAAACCGTGAATTAAGATATCCATTGCGAACACTGTTCAGCGGATATACTCCTGATATACCAGGTGTGACTCTCGGAGCCACAGGATGGGTCAAGCTATTGCGATAGATGTGCGATTTCACAAAGAAGGTGGTAACGTTCTGTAAACTATTGTCTCAGCTGATGATGTGCTTCTGCTATAATGTCTACTGATTTGTTTCCGTGCGCACTGAGCACGATAATCTCTACTGCGTGTTAGGTTATAAGAAGGTGAGGCATTCGGTAAAAAGTATGAATGTGTGCCAATCCGTTGTGTTCTTCTTCGGATTGACTCTCTACTCTCACATTCAAACCAGGAAAGAAGGTGTTTATTTTCAACGCTGTTCAGCGGACTCACTCCGAGAATATATAGCCTGAGTCTTGGAGTCACATATACAGTAGATGCTATTGACGCTGCCGTTCGACTCTCAAAGAATAATGGTCTCGATCGGTTTGACATTCGATATTTCAATTCATACATGAATTTCAGGTGCCGTCATTAAAATGTGTAATAATGTATTTCCCTAAACACGTAGCATTACTCTCGATACGGCGTGTTACCGTCGGGTACCTGCGGTACTGCGGGTTAGCTTCTCGGACTTTAAGGCCATCTGTAAAGTGTTTGACTTTATCCCTATCGGCAATGCTCACAAACGGTTTAACGCTTTGCTTTTTTATTCAAACCGTGAATTAAAATATTTACTGTCAATACTCTTCAGCGGATTTACTCCAATAATATCTGGTTTGTTTCTCCGAATCACTGGGTAGATGAAGCTATTGACTTAGCCGTTCGTTTCTCACAGAATGTGTTAATGTTCTCAAACGGTGTGACAATCGATCTTCGAATTGATTCATGAAATTAAGGTGCCCGTCGTTAAAATTAATAGTAATTTGTTCTACTGAACACGATGTTATACTCTCGATACAGCAGGATATGTTTTCGGACGGTAAGGTCATCAATAAAACGTCTGACTTCATACCAACTGGATGCGTTCTCCAACGGTATGTCGCCCTACTGTAATATTCAAACCGTGAATTACGGTATCTATTGCCAATACTGTTCAGCGCATTTTGGCCTAGAATACGTGGTCTGACTCTCGGAATCACAGTAAGGGAGAAGCTATTGACATAGGATGTGGGGCTTTCAAAGAAGGTGGAATCGTTCTGCAATTGTTCTTGCAGACAATTAAGGTGTCTTTTGCGAATACTGTTCCGCGGATATACTTCTGGATTTCCAAGCCTTGACTCTCGGTATCACATGATAGGTGATTCTATTGACTTAGACGTTCTACTCCCAAGGAAGTTGGAATATATGTCACTAAAATATATACTAATTTGCTTCCTTGGACGCGAAGTTATACTCAAGATACATCGGGATAGGCTCTCGCAACGTAAGGCCTTCAGTGAAAAGGTTAACTGTATAGCAATAGATTGCGGTCCACAATGGTTTGATACTGTTCCTTAATATTGATAACGTGGTGTCACGTGTCGAATTCCAATACTATACTGCGGGTTTAGTCGCGGAATGCCTGGTTTGTCCCACGGAATGATAGGATAGGTGCAGCTATAGACTTAGCCGTGCGACTCCCAAAGAAGGTGGGAACTATCTCGAACAGTTTGCCCCTAGATCTACTAACTCATACGTGAAATTCAGGGGGCCGCAACTAAAATGTATACCAATTTCTTCTCTGAACACGAAGTTATGCTATGGATACAGCCGGTAGTTTTCTCGGATTGAAAGGTATTGGGTAATCAGAATGACTTTATACCATTTGGCAATGAAATCCGAAGGTTTGGCTGTCAACCTGGATATTCAAGCAGGGAATTAAGGTGTCTGCTGCCATTTCTGTTCAGTGTATTTAATAACGGAATACTGGTTTGACTCTGAAATTCCTAACGATCCATAACGGTTTGACTCTGGACTTTAATATTTATACCCTCAAATTGGGTGCATAATGCCAATAGTGCACTGCAGATTTGCTCCCGGTATACCTGATTTGACTATTGACTTAGCCGTTTGACAGTCAAACAAGGAGGTAACGTTGTCGAAATGTTTGACCCCTGAACTTGTAATTCATACATGAATTTAAAGTGCCTGTCACTATATTGTATGCTAATTGGCTTCTCTGAACATGAAGATATACTCTTGATATATTGGGTTAGCTTCTGGGATGGTAAGGCCTTCAGTGAAATTTTGACTATATAGCAATAGGAAACGTTCTCAAGCGGTTTGACGTTCAACTTTAATATACAAACTAGGAATTAGGGTATCCATTGCCATTGCTGTACAGCGGATTTACTCGTGATATACTTGTTGTGACTCTCGGAATCACAAGGTAGAGGGAGCTATTTTCTTAAATGTGCGATTCAGAATGGAAGTGGTATCGTTCTGGAACTGTTTGCCTCACGATGATCTCATTCACATATGAAAGTAAGGTGTACTTCTGCTACAATGTCTTCTATTTTGTTTCAGTGAGCACTATGCATGAAACTCGATAAACGCTTTCCCTGTATCTTCTAATTCATGCATGAATTTACGGTGCTCGTAACCAATATGTATACTTGTTCGTTCCTCTGAACACGATGTTCTACTCCCGATACAGCGGGATAGATTTTCAGAGCAGAAGGCATTCTGAAAGTTGTTGCAGCCTACACCTATAGGTAATGTTCTACAGCGGCTTGACGGCCTGCTTTAATACACAAACCTTGAAGTAATGTCACTGTTACCAATACTGTTCGGCGGAATTACTCCCGGAATACCAGATTTAACCCGGATCAACTCTCGGAATCGCAGGATGGGTGAAGCTATTGACTTAGCCGATCGTCTCTCACAGAAGGTGGTAACTTTGTCGAAAGGTTTGACCCTGGGTCATCTAATTCATGCATAAATTTATGCTGCCGCTGATAAGTCGTATACTAGTATATTTCCTAAACACGTAACAACGCTCTCGATACGGCGAGTTAGCTTCTCCGTCGGTAAGGCATTCGGTGAAACATTTAACTTTATATAGCAGTTAGTAACATTCTCACACGGTGTGACGCCCTATTTTAATATTCACTCACGAATGAAGCTACCAATTGTCAATGCCGTACAGGGAATTTACTCCTGGAATACCTGGTTTGACTCTTGAAATCGCAAGATACGTGAAACTATTGACTTAGTCGCTCCTCTCGCCCAGAAGGTTGCAACATTTTCGATCGGTTTGACCTTCGATCTCGTATTTCGTAAAGGATATTAATGTGCTCGTCACTAAAATGTATACTAGTTCGTACCTCTGAATACGTTGGTTCACTCCAGATACAGGGAGCCAGTTTTTCCGGGGGTTACGCATTCTGTAAGTAGTTTGACCCTACACGAATAAGTAATGTTCTACAACGGCTTGGCGGCCTGCTTTAATATTCAAACAGTGAATTATGGTGTCAATTACCAATAACCTCCAGAGGATTTAGTCTGGGACTACTTGGCTTTTCTCTCGGAGTCACAAGATAGGGAGAGCTATGGACTTATCCTCTTGATACTAAAAGAGTGTAGCAACGTTCTCGAGCGGTTAGGCGCTCAATCTTCTAACTGATATATGAAGTCATGTTGGCATTCACAGAAATGAATACTAATTTCGATCTCTGAACACGAAGTTATTCTGTCGGGACGGCAGGTTAGCTTCTCCGAAGGTAAGACTTTCGGTAAAGTGTTTGACTCTATACCAATAGGTAACGTTCCACAACTGTTTAACGGTCTGCTTTAATATTCAAGCCGTTAATTAATGTGTCTATTGCCAATATTCTTCAACGGATTTACTCTCGGAATACCTGGTTAGACTCTCCGAATCACAGGATAGGTGTAACTATTGACTTAGCGGCTCGTCTCTCACAGAAGGTGCTAATGATCTCGAGCGGTTTGACCCGCCATCTTGTAATTCATGAACGAAATTATGGTGTCCCGCTCTAAAATGAATACTAGAATGTTATGGACTCCAAGTTATACGCTCGTTACAGCTGATCAGTTCTTCGGAGGGTTGGGCGTTTTGTAAGAAATTTAATACTACATGAATAGGCAATGGTCTACAACAGCTGGACGGCCCCCTTTAATATTCATGCCTTGAATGGAGGCGTTTATTGCCAATCCTGTGCAGTGCATTTACTCCCGGAATATCTCGTTTTTCATTCGGAATCACAGGATTGGTGAAGCTATTGTGTTAGCCGGTCGAATCTCAAAGATGGTGGTAACTTTCTCGATCGACTTGACACTCAATCTTCTACTACATGCATGAAATTAAGGTGCCAGGGCCAAAAATGTATACTAACTGGGTCCTCTGAACACATTATCATTCTGTCCATACAGCGCGCTATGCGTTCGGGCGGTAAGGTCATCAATAAAACGTTCGACTTTATAACAACTGAAATCTCTCCCATATAGGTATTTCGCTCCACTGTAATATTCGAACCGTAAATTAAGGCGTCTAATGCCAATACTCTGCGGCGGATTTACCCTCGGATTACCTGCTTTGACTTTCGGAGTCACAGAATAGATTAAGCTGTAGACTTAGCTGTGCGACTCATTATGAAGGTGGTAACGGACCTGGAGAGGTTGCCACGCGACCTTCTAATTCATACATGAAATTAAGGTGCCCGTCACTGATATGTATACTAATTAGTTTCTCTGGACAAGAAGTTATACTCGCGATACAGCGGATAACTTCTCAGGAAGAAATGCATTCGGACAAAAGTTTGACGTAATACTAATTGGAAACGTTCTAGAACGCGTTGACTTTCGACTTTAACATTCAAACCCTGATTATGGTGTCAACTGTCAATACTCTTCAGAGAACTTACTCTCGGTTCTCCCGGTACCAGCCCGGAATCACGGGAAAGGTGAAGCCATTGACTTATCCGTTCGTCTCTCACTGACGGTGGTAACGTGCTGCTACAGTTTGACGCTCTATTTTAATAATCAAGCTATGTATTAAGGTGTCTATTGCCAATACCGATCAGCAGACTTACTCCTGGAATATCAGGCTTGACTCCCGGAATCACAACTATAGGTGAAGCTATTGACCCAGCCGTTTGACTCTCAAACAAGGTGGTAACGTTCTGGAAGGGTATTGCCAATAGACACCCTAATTCACGGTTTGAATAGTTAAGTAGAACGTCAAACCGTTTGAGTATGATACCCATAAAGTCAAACGTTTTACACGAGACCTTACCCTTCGATATCATATGCTGCGGTATCTATAGTCAGAATTCATGTTGATGGAACCAACCTATTATTCCCTTTAGTGACGAACACGTCTATTTCATGAATGAATAAGCAGTACGGTAGACATACTGTTCCAGAGCGATACTAGTTTATGTCAGCTTCGCACAGCTAAGTCAATAGCATAACCTATCCTGTGATTCCGAGATTCGAACCGGGTATACGGGGTGTGAATCTGTTGTTCAGTATAGGCAATGGACACCTTAATTTAAGTTATGAATATCAAAGTAAGGAGTCGAACAGTTGGAGACAATTACTAGTTGTTACAAGGTCCTTCTTTTTATCGAATACATTACCTTCCTAGAATATATCACGCTTAGTGCTCACGGTAACAAACTAGTAGACACTACAGCATACTAACCCAAACCTAACCCAATCCTAACCCGCTTTTTTTAGAGTATAACTTCGTGTTCTGAGAATGAAGTTAGTATTTATTTCAGTGTCGGGCACCATAACTTCGTGTATGAATTAGAAGATTGATGGTCGATCCGTTCGAGAACGTTACCATCCTCTTTGAGTGTCCAACGGAGATGTCAATCCCTTCACCTATCCTTTGTATCCGAGAGTCATATCTGGTACTCCCGGAGTAAATCCTCTATACAGTCCTGGCGATAGACACCTTAATTCACGATATGAATATTAATGTAGAGTGTCAAGCCATTGTAGAACGTTACACATTGGTATGAAGACATCCTTTATACCGATGGCCTTACATTCGGGAAGCTAACCCGCTGTATCGAGAATATCATTTCGTGATCAGAGCGCAAAGTAGTATACATTTTAATGACGGGCACCTTAATTTCCTGCAGAAATCTGAAGATCGCGTGTCAAGCCGTTCGTGAACGTTGCCACCATGTTTGTGAGTCGCACATCTTAGTCAATACCGTCACCGACTCTGTGATTCCGAGAGTCAAACCGGATATTCCTGGAATAAATCCCCTGTGCGGCATAGGCATTAGAGACCCTAATTCACGGAATAAATATTAATGTACACAGTCAAACCGTTGTAGAACGTTATCTATTAGTATGCAGTTAAACCTTTAGCCGGATAACTCCGAGAACTTAACCCGCCGTAGGTAGTGTCATGCTTTGTGTTCACGGAAATATACTGGTAAATATTTTAGCAGAGGGACACTTTGTTTTGCTGTATGAGTAGCGGAATGGAAAGTCAAACCATTTGAGAACGTAACCACCTTTTTGAGAGTATTACAGCTTCGTCGATACTTTCTACTGTCCTGTGATGCCGATAGTCATACCATGTATAGCTGGATTAATTCCGCTGAATAGTATTGGGAATGGACACCTCAATTCACGGTTTGAGTATTAAAGTAGATTGTATATCCGTTGGAGGACATTATCAAATGGTATAAAGTCGAACTTCTTTCCGGATACCTTGCCTTTCAAAAACCGAACCAGTTGTAGCGTGTGTCATGCTTAGTACCTCAGAGAATCAAATTAGTAGACATTTTATAGCGACGGAAACCTTATTTTCATGTATGAATAGAATAATCGTGAGGCAAACCGTTCGAGAACGTTTCCAACATGTGTGAGCGGCGAACAGCTAAGTCAATAGCTTCAGCTATCCTGCAATACCAAGAGTTATACCAGGTATGCAGGTATTAAATCCGCAGTTCAGTATTGCCAATAGGCACCCTTGTCTACGATATAAATATTAAAGTACATAGCCTAACCGTTGTAGAAAGTAACTTATTGGTATAATGTCAAACATTTTGCCGAAAGCCTCACCTTCCGAGACCCAAAGTGGCGGTATCGAGAGAATAACTTCATGTCCACAAAAAGAAATAAGTATAAATTTTAGTGACTGGCACCTTAATTTCATGAACGAATTAGAAGGTCGCGAGGCAAACACTTCCAGAAATTTACCACTTTCTCTGAGAGTCGAACAGCTAAGTCTATGGCTTCACATATCCTGAGTATACGAGAGTCATACCAGGTATACGAGGAGTAAGTCCACTGAATAGTATTGGCAATAGACAGATTAATTCACGGTTTGAATATTAAAGTAGAAGGTCAATACGTCGGAGAACAATACCCAACGGTATAATGTAATACTTTTTGCCGGATACCTTGCCTTCCAAAAACCTAACCAGCCATAGCGAGTGTCATTTATAGTCCCTCAGGGAATCAAATTAGTAGACATTTTAAAGCGACAGATACCATATTCTCATGGGTGAATAGAATAATCGAGTGATAAACCGTTTCCAGAACGTTGCCACCATCTGTGAGGGAACATCGGCAACGTCAATCGCTTCACATATACTGTGATTCGGAGAGTCAACCCAGGTACTCCGCAAGCAAGTGCGCTGAAAAGTTTTAGCAATAGACAACTTAATTCACGGTTTGAATATTAAGGTGGAGCCAAATCGTTTGTGAGCGTTACAAATTGACGTAAAGTCAAACATTTTACCGCAGGCCACACCCTCCGCGAACATCACAGGCTTGATCGAGATTATAGTTTCGTGCGGAGAGAAAGGAATTATTATTCATGTCAGTGACGGGCAGCATAACATCATGCATGAACTAGAAGTTCGGCGCTCAAACCAATCGAGAACGTAACCACCCTCTTTGAGAGCCGAACGGATAAGTCAATAGCCCCACCTATCCTGTGGTTCCGTAAGTCAAACTAGGTATTCTGGGAGAAATTCTTCTGCACAGTATCGGCATTAAAAACCCTACTTCCTGATGTAAATATTAAAGTACAGTGTCTAACAGATGTGCAACGTTACCTATTGGTATAGTATTTAAATTTTCACCGAAGGCCGTACCTTCCGAGAATCTAACCCTCTGAATGCCGTGTACAACTTCGTGGCCAGAGAAGCATAGTAATATAAATTTTTTGTGTCCAGAGAAGCACCTTAATTTGATGTATGAATAAGAAGATCGAAAGTTACACCGTTCGACAACGTTACCAACTTCATTGAGATTAGCATAGCTTAGGCAATAGATTCTCACCCGTCCTGTGATTCCGAAAGTCAAATATGTCACTACGGACGTAAATCCCCTAAATTATATAGGCAATAGACTCATAATTCTCGGCATGAACATTAAAGTATAGGGACATACTCCCGGCGATCATTATCAATTCGTATACAGTCACACTTTTTACCGAAGACAATACCCACCGAAAAATGAACCCGCTGTATCGGGTGTATAACTTCGTGTTATGTGAAACAAATTAGTATTCATTTCAGTGTCGGAACGTTAACTTCAAGTGAATTAGAAGATCGATGGTCAAACCGTTGGAGAAGGTTATCTCCGTCATTGAGAATCAAACCGATAGGCCAATAGATCCATCTGCTCTGTGATTCCGAGAGTCTGGCCGGGTATTCCGAGGGTAAATGCTCTGGGGAGTATTGACAATAGATACCTAAATTCGCGGAATGAATGTTAAGATAAAGCGTAACTTTGTGTGAGAACTTAACCAGTTGTTATAAAGGCAAACGTTTTACAATTACCTTTCCTGCCGACAACCTATCCCGCAGCAGCGAGTGTGTTGCTTAGTGTAAACGGAAACAAATTAATATAGGTTGGAGTGACGGACAACGTAATTTCATATATGAATATGGAGATCTAGTGTCAAACTATTTGAGTTCGTGTCCACCTTCCTTGAAAGTTGACCGGCTGAGTCAGCAGCTTCACCTATCCTGTTGATTCCAGGAGTCATGCCTGGTATTCCAGGAGTAAATCCTCTGTATATTGTTGGCAATGGACACTCTACTTCGCGTTTTGAATGTTAAAGTAGGGCGTCAAACCGTCTGAGAGCGTTGCATATTGATATAAAGTCAAACACTTTACCGATGTCCTTACCCGCGAAGAAGCAAACTCACCGTTTCGAGAGTATAACTTCGTGTTCGGAGAAAGAAATCAGTTTTCGTTTCAGAGGCGGGATCCTTAACTTCATGTATGAATTAAAAGATAGATGGTCAAACCGCTCGATTACGTTGCCAACTTCTGTGAGCACGAACCACGAAGCAGAGAGCTTCACATATCCTGTGATTCCGAAAGTCAAACCAGATATTCCGATAGTAAATGCGCTGTACAGTATTGGACGTATACACTGTAAATCATGATTATCATGTAGTATGATTATCAATGTAGAGCGTCAATCCGTCTGAGAATGTTACAAATTGGTATAAAGTCTAAAGTTTTACTGAAGACCTTAGCCTCCAAAGCCAATCTCGCTGTATCGAGAGTATAACGACGTGTTCAGAGGAACAATCATGTGTACATGTTTGTGACGGGCACTTCAATTTCGTGAAATTAAAAGGAAGGTCGAGCGTCATGCCGTGTGATAACGATAGCACCGCCTTTGAATGTCGCACAGCTGAGTCAAAAGCTTCATTTACAGTGTGGTTCCGTGAGTCAAACCAGGTATTCCGGGAGTAAGTCCGCACTACAGTATTGGAAATAGACACCTTAACTTTCGCTATATATTGAAATATAGAGATTCGAACCATCGTGGAACTGTACCTACTGGTATATGATCAAACATTGTAACGGAAACCTTACACTCCGAGAACCTAACATTCTGCAGCAGGTGTCTTGCCTAGTGTTCAAGGAAACAAATCAGTAGGCCCCTTAGCAGGTGGGTACTTTAGTTCCATGTCTAGGTAGGAAGATGGAGGGTCAAATCACCCGAGAACGTTACCGCTTCCTTTGACTTTCGCATGGCTCGGACAATTGCTTCACCTATCCTGTGATTTCGAGAGATAAACCATGTATTCCGGAAGAAAATCCCCTGAACAGTATTGGCAATAGGAACCTCAATTTACGGATTGAATATTAAAGTATAGCGTCAATCCATCCGAGAACATTACTAATTGGTATAAAGCTTTTCTTTTTACCGAATACATTACCTTCATAGAACATATCCCGCTGTAACGAGTGTCATGCTTAGCGATCACGAGAATAAATGAGTAGACATTATAGCAGAAGCACTCCTTCTTTTCACATATAAAAAGAATATCGAGTGTCAAACCGTTTGAGACCGTTCCCACCTTCTTTGTGGGTGCAACGGCTAATTCAATAGCTTTGTCTACCCAGTGATTCGGAGAGTCAAAAGAGATATTCCTGGAGCAAAGTGGAACGGCGAAGTCAGTATCTCCACACATCCTGTAATTTCTAGAGCTAAGGATGGTATTCCAGGAGTAAATCCGCTGATCAGTATTGGCAATAAATACCATAATTCACTGTACGAGTATTAAAGTAGGGAGTCAAACCGTCGGCGAACATTACCAATTGGTAAAAAGTCATTCGTTCCACAGAATGCCTTACCTTCCGAAAACGTATCCCGCTGTAGATAGAGTATATCTTCGTGTTCATAGAAACAAATTAGTATACATTCTACTGACGTCCACCTTTATTTGACGTGAGAATTCCATGATCCAGTGTCAAATAGTTCGAGATCATTACCAGCTACTTTTAATGTCGAACGGATGAGTCATCTGCTTCATCAGTAGTTGTGATTCCGGGCAGGCCGTCGAGCCGTTGCAGAACATTACCTATTCGTGTAGTGTCAAACGTCTTAATGAATGATTTAACCTCCGAACAACTGACCTGCTGTATCGGGAGTATAACAACGTGTTCAGAGGTTCGAACTAGTATACGCTTTAGTGATGAGCACCTTAACTTGATGCACGAACTAGAATGTCGAGGGCCAATCAGTTCGTGAGACTTACCACCCCCTTTGAGACTCGAACGGATAAGTCAATAGCTCCACCTATACCTGTTATTCCGAGAGTCCAACCAGGTATTTCGGGAGTAAATCCGCTGATCAGTATTGGCAACAGACACCTTACTCCATGGTTTGCATTTTAAAGTAGACCGTCACCTCGTTTGTGATTAGTACCGGTTGCTACAAAGTCAAGCGTTTTACAGAACGCCTTACCTTCCGAGTAGCTAACCCGCGCTGCCCGGAGTATAACTTCGTGTTCAGAGGAAGCCATTAGTGTACATTTTACTGACTGGCACATTGGTTTCATGTATGAATTGGAAGATCGGGTGTCAAACCGTTCCAGAACGTTACCACCATCTTGGAGAATCGCACAGCTATGTCAATAGCTTCAACTATACTGTGACTCCGAATGTCAAACCAGATACTACGGGAGTAAACGTGCTCTACAGCATTGGTAATCGACGATCAATTAACGGTTGGTATATTGAAGCAGGCGTCAAGCCGTTATAGAACGTTACATATTGGTGTAGATTGAATCTTCTTACCGAATGCCATACACTCCGAAATGCTAAATCGCTGTACCGAGAGTATAAGATGGTGCTCAGAGGGTCGAATTAGTATACATTTTCGTGACGTTCACCTTAATTTCATTCATGAATTCGAAGGAAAAGTTTACAACAGATCAAGTACGTAACCACATTGTTTGATATTCGAGCGGCTAAGTCTATAGTTACAACTATCATGCGGTTCCGAGGATCAGGCAGGATATTCCGAGAGTAACTTCGCTGCAGAGGATTGGCAATAGATACCTTAATTCGCGGAGAGAATATTAAAATACAGCAGCGCACCGTGTGGGAACGTTATAAATTCCAATAAAGTCAAATGTATCACACAATGCCTTACCGTACGAGAAGCTAACCCGCCGAATCGGGAGTATAGCTACGTGTTTATAGATATACATTAATGAACATTTTAGTGAGGGTGACCTTAATTTCATTATGATTAAAGAGATCGAGGGTCGAACCGTTCGAGAATGTTACCAACTCTTTTGAAAGTTGCACAGCTAAGTAAATAGCTTCACTTATCCTGTGATTCGGAGTGCCAAACCAGGTATTCGGGAATTATATCGGCTGAAAATTATTAGCAATAGGCACCGTAATTCCGGGTATGAATATCAAAGTACTGAGTCAAAACCGTTGAAGAACGTTACGTATTTGTATAGAGTCAATCCTTTTACCGAAGACCGTACCCTCCGAGAAATTATCCCGCTGCCTTGAGAGTATAACTTTCTGTCCAGAGGAGCAAATTAGTAAACATTTTAGTGACGTGCTCCATAATTTCATTTATGAATTACAAAATCGTGGGCCAAGCCAATCAAGAACGTTACCACAATCTTTGAAGCTAGCACAGCTAATCAAGCAGTATCACCTATCCTGTGATTCCGATAGTCAAACCAGGTATTCCTGGTGTCAATCTGCTGTGCAGTATTGACATCATTCACCCTATTTAACGGTATAAATATTAATGCCACGAGGTAAACCGTCGTAGAAAGTTACGAATTGGTTAAGAATCAAACTTTTTGCGGATGGCCTCAACTTCCGAGAAGATAACTCGCCGTATAGAGAGTATAACGTTGTGTGCAGCGACAGGAATTACTATACATTTCAGGAGACGAACGCCTTATTTTCATGTATGAATAGAATAATCGACATTCAAACAGTTCGAGGTAGATCCCACCTTCTTTGAGAGTCGATCGGCTAGGTCCATAACTTCACCTTCTCAGCAATTCCGATAGGCAAACCAGTTGTGGCAGGTGTCAATCCGCTGTACACTATTGGTAATGAACATCGTAACTCGCGGTTTGAATACTAAAGTAGAGCGTCAAACCGTTCGAGAACGTTACCACGTTCTCTGAGGGGCGAACGGGTAAGTGTATGGCTTTACCTTTCTTGAGAGTCCGAGCGTCAAATCAGGTATTCAGGAAGTAAATCGGCTGATCAGTATTGGAAAAAGACACCTCAATCAGTGGTTTAAGTTTGGAATAGTGTGTCATCCCGTTTGAGATCGTTTCCAGTTTCTAGAAAGTCAAACGTTTACCGAATGCCCTACCCTCCGAGAAACTAACCAACAGTTTCGATAGTACAACTTCGTGTTCAGGGAATCACATTTGTATACATTGTAGTGATGGGATCTTAATTTCAGGTAGGAATTAGAAGGTCGAGTGTCAAGCCATTCTAGACCATTGCAAATTTCTATGATATTCGAAAATCTATGTCAATAGCTTCACATACCCTGTGTTTCCGTGAGACATTCCAGGTACTCCGGGAATAAATCCGCTGTACAGTATTGACAATAGGCACCTTTATTCGCGGCATGAGTATTATTGATGATAGTCCATCGGTCGGAGTACATTAGAATTTGTTATGTAGTCATTCTTTTTACCGAATACATAACCTTCCTAGAACCTAACCCGCTGTAGCGAGTGTCATACTTACTGCTTACGGAAACCAATTAGTCGACATTATATCAAAGGCACACCTTGTTTTCATAAATGAATTAGAAGGTCGAGTCAAACCGTTCGATATCGTTCCCACCTTCTTTGTGAGTCGAACTGCTACGCCAATTGCTACACTTGTCCTGTGGTTCCGAGAGTCAAACGATGTACTACGGTAGTAAATTCCATGATCATTACTGGCAATAGACACCTTTATTCACGGTATGAATATTGAAGTACAGAGACAATCCTTTGTAGAACGTTACCTATTTCAATAGAGTCAAACGTCTTACCGAATGCCTCACATTCGGAGAAGAGAACCCGTTGTATCGAGAGTATGACTACGTGTTCGGAGAAGCAAATTAATGTACATTTTAATGACGAGCATCATAATGTCATGTATGAATTAGAAGATCAAGTATCAAGCCGTTCGAAATCGTTACCACCTCCTTTGAGAGCCGAACGGGTGAGTCAATAGCTTCAACTGTACATGCGATTTCGGGACTTAAGCCTTGTATTCCAGGAGTAAATCAGCTGAGCAGTATTGTCTGTGGATGCATTAATTCACCGAATAAATATTAAAGTAGAGTGACAAACTAATTGAGAACGTTACCAATTGCAAAACCGCGTACATTACCTTCCGGGAATATTACCCGCTGCTTCGCGGGCATTCCTTTGTGTTCAGAGAAGCGATTTAGTAGGCATTTTAGTCACGGGAACCTTAAATTCATGAACGAATTACAAAGGTGGGGGCTCAATCCGTTCTAGAACTTTACTACCTTCTTCGAGTATCGAACTAGTAATTGAATAGGGACACATGTTCTGCGATTCTGAAAGTCAGACAAGGTATTCCGCTTAACACTACTGTCATTAGACACCTTATTTCACGCGTATATATTAAGGTAGAGCGGAAAACCATTTGAGAACGTTACCAGACTCTTTAAGGGTCGAACGGCTAAGTCAATAGCTTCGCTTGTCCTGCGATTACGAGAGTCTCACGGTATTCCTGGAAGAAACCATTTCAACAGTATTGGAAATAGACACCTCAATTCACGGTTTGAATATTAATGTAGAGCGTCAAACCTTTTTAGAGCGTAACGCATGGTATAATGTCAAATGTTTCACCGAATGCCTTACCTTCCGCGAATCTGACTCGCTTCATGGAGAGTGTAACTTCGTGTGCAGCGAAAAAAATTAGTATTCATTTCTTTTCCGGGCCGCTTATTATCATGTAGTAATTAGAAGATCGAGGTAAAACAGTTCGAGATCATTGCTACCTTCAGTGAGAGACGAACGGCCAAGTCAATAACTTCACATACCTTGTGATTCGAAAGATGAACCAGGAATGCCGGGTTTAAATCCGCGGAACAGTTTTGGCCCTAGACACCTTAATTAGCGGATGGAATATTAAAATAGCGCGTAAAACGCTTACGATCGTTACCAGTTGGTACAAAGTCAAACGTTGTTCCAATGACCTCTTGCCTTACGGGAAACTATCCCGCTGCATCGAGAGTATAACTTCATGTACAGGGAAACAAATTATTCTAAATCTTAGTGACAGGCACGAGCATTTCACGTATTATATAGAAGATCACGGGTCAATATCATTAGAGAACGATACCACATTCATAGCGAGTCGATGGGCAAAGTTAATAGCTTCACCCATACTGCGATTTCGAGAGTCGATCCCGGTATTCCGGGAGTAAATCCGCAATACCGTATTTGCGATATACACTCTAATTCCAAATATAAGTATTAAAGTGCAGAGTGAGTCCGTTGTAGAGCGTTACGAATCGGCATGGAGCCAAGCACTTTAACGAAGGCCTTTCCTTCCATGACCGAACCCGCTGTAGCGATTGGCTTGCTTAGAGTTCGCCGGAAAAATTAGTAGTGGGACACCTTATTTTCAAGCATAATTATGACGATCGATGGGCAAACCAAGCGAGAACACTACCTCCTTCTTCGAAAGTCTAACTGCTAAATCAATAGATACACCTATCCTGTGATTCCGAGCTCAGACCACGTATTCCTGGAGTGAATCTACAGAGGTGTATTGCCAATGGACACGTTAATTCTCGGTACGAATATTAAACTGAAGTGTTAAATCTTTGTCGAACGTTACCTATTGGTATATCGTCAAACTTTTTACCGAAGACCATACCCTTCGATATCATATGCTGCTGTATCTATAGTCTAAATTCATGTTGATGGAACCAACCTATTATTCCCTTTCGTGACGAGTACGTCT
>NW_027471921.1:0-16436 GCF_051020765.1 Lasioglossum baleicum | reverse complement strand
ACACTTTTGCTGATTTTTGATGATGTACACTTCCAAAACTGATTTTAAAAGCACGTTGTATGACATTTTCAACGATTACAGGCAAACTTCCAGCTTTTGCAATTATTAATGCAATTTCGTAAGAAACCAATCACTTTATCTTTACTTTTTCGGCATACCTTTTAAATAAAGATATTACACCGTTCTTTTTATGAAGCTTCAATTTCAAATTCACAATATTATCAATCGGTTTGATCATGTGTTTTCGTGGTGTTGTATGCGAACGTGTGTATGGATTTCGTATAACTCATAAAAGCGATTACATTTCAGTTCCCTCACAGACATAGAAGAAAGCACACGTGTTAGAGATCTTGTCTCGTCCTGAAACAAAGACAAATTTGGAAAATCCTGTTACAAGCTTCCAACGGTCAAATCCTAATTCCATCAGAATTTTCTAACAGGCCATATCGTTATTGCGTATCGTTAAAAAATTTTCCTGTTTATTGCTCCGGTTGCTCTCAGGCACGCGAAGCAATACGATACTAATTCAGCAAAGTTAGGGAACGGGTACTTGGGATTTGAATGACAAAGGCCTGCATGGAGTCAGCACGAGTCCGCATGCGTGGTAACATTAGGTCTTGACAGGCTAAGGGGTACATATAATAATGTGCCAGGGTCTGGATATTTTCACGATGGGGTCGTTTTCGAGAAGGTCACTCACACCGCGGTTGATCTCCATACACGTCACGACCGCCTTCGATTCATAGACATTTCCCCTTTTCAAGGTAACTGATTCGTGAATCAAGAAAACGCCCTTGGTTTTATTTAACCAATCGAGGTACCGTTAGCTCTTTAGCAAACTTTTAGCTTTCCTCAGTTCAATTATTCGGAAAGTCAAGGAATTAGTCGTTTTTCCGTCTTGCTTCTCATTGTCCTAGATGGTCAGACGTAACCACTCGGCAACCTTCAAATTTCTCGTCAAACGTTTCTACCGTCTGTGTTCGACTCGGTTATGGACTAACACTCGTCAACATCTCATCTCTTTTTTACTCGCTATTATTCAGCTGGTTGTTTAAGCTTAATATGGAAAGCAACATTGACACAGCGTAGTGTGGCGGATTTGGAACAGGAATATTTCACCAAAGAATTCTACTTTCTGCATACGAGACACTGCGTTCCTACTTATACGTATTTATTTGAATCCATATATACAATGAAATATAATATAATATGTAAAAGTAGTGTACGGTGACAATAAACTATTAAATAAGTAATTTATGTATGAAAATCTTAGGGAACAGCAGTTAAAATTTATATATTTAACGCATATTTAACGATTTGATATGTAGAACATTAATTGTTTGGTCCATCGTCGGTTATCGAAGAATGCGAATCGAGATGAAATGTTGATTCACACGGCATATTTGAAAATGAAAAAAAAAAAAACATCACGACTAGGACAATTTCAAAGAATTCGGAAAATTGTCTCTTTAGAAAGTATTAGGTATAGTAATAATTAATGTCGTTTCTTAGTATCCATTTAAAATCCTGCTTGCCGCTAACTTCATCGATATAATCTACAAACACGCGGTACATAAAGAAAGCGCGAATGTAATTAACAAGCCTTGCCGTAATAAGTTTGAGTTTAAACTATGTTTTTTTCGCGAATATAGGGTTTAAAAGATGGCAGATTGAGAGCATATTCGGGATTGCACTTTTTACGAGTTCCAGTTGGAAGAAGAGCAAATGAGGCTGCGAAAAATATCTTTAGTGCTCTGGATCAAGATGCTGCTGCAAAGTGTATAGTGGACATTTGTAAAGGTTAGCTGGAGTTTTGAGAGAAATAGAACACGCACTGTTTAATCGGAAGGGACGTAATTCTTCATCAGGATAACACAGATTACTGTAAGAACCACGGGGGGAAAACTACGCGAGTTCGGATAGAAAATTCTTCCTGAACGTACATATTCTCCTGATATTGCCCCTTCCAATTATCATTTGTTTCGTTCCTTGCATAATCTTCTTCTTGGAAAATATTTTAATAACGAGGCCTGAAAGATGCCTGGACCGAATTATTGGAATGAAAATCGCAAGAATTTTAAAATAGATGGATTAAGATGCCCGAGCGTTGAGCACGATTAGTTGAAAAAAAAACGGCAACTATATCGTTGATTAAATTCTTTTGTTTCGTTTAAACAAATAAGTTTTAAAAATGTATTGGGATGCGGTATTATTTATTACTAGATCTGATAAATACTGTTGCGTTATTATATCGGGCGATTTTTAATAAGTCATCTTTATTTAACATTACGAGTTATTAGATACGTCTGTATCTCGTTCGTTTGAGACTTCGAAATGCCGAAAATACGAAAAATCGACAGATAACTGATCCATGTCCAGGTCAGTCTTTATTTCGGTAATATGGAGTAATTATAATAAAGAGATGTAAAGTAGTGTAAAGTGGTAGCTTCCATTTATTTTAAACAAACATATTACAACATTTTTATTTTTTTCTTTATTGTAGTCTTACTTTTTAGGTTATCAATTAGGAATTAACATAGAAGAATACAATTAGTTCGTTTGAAATCCTTTAATGACTTCTCTCCCTTCCAATCGGTAGTCTTCAAATTTTTTCTGATAATTACTTAAAATTTTATTTAGCAATGCATATATTTCATACATATTAAATATGCGTTCGATATATATGAAATATAAACGAAAATAGTCATGGGTTGCTCGTTCCGTATTACTCTAATTCGCCAGCTTACAATGCATTATTCGAGTACAACAATTATACGAATATTGTAAGCCTAAGGAGACTGTAAGTGGCCATTTGTTTTAATACCCATAACCTAAATAACGAATGCGCAACGATAAATATATTAAGAATAACTATACACGAAGTACCTCGGTAACCTAACCCAAACACGTGCTTTTTTTTTCGTTTCATTCTTAAATGCGTTAGCGAGGATACAAATGTATAACAAAAGCTACGTGACGCGCCCGCGATTGATCTCTCGTAATTCCGATGGACTCGCGACTACATGTGTTGCCCGCCAAATTAATCTTGGGCAACTGTTTCTATTTGCCTGTGCTCGGTAATAATCTTCGTGATTACCTTTACAGGCGTAAACACGTTAGAAGGAAACTGATTTCCACTTTTACTCTTCGACGTTTCGAAGACTTTTTTTCCCTCTCTACTTTGAAGTTTCAATATTTTGTTTTTTTCTCCGCGACGTTTCGAAGAATTGTTTCTTCTGCCTCCTTCCGGTTTTGACGGAAGCTTTTATACGTTCTGCACGATTTTCCAAGATGCGTCTTGAAAAACCGTGGAATTGGCCAAAACAGGGGAAATCGTCCCTGATTGGCGTTTTTGAACAAGGGCGCTCTTTTTGGTCTTCGTATGGGACATCTTGAAGGGATGAAAAGTCCTCCCACGCCAGTCGGTGGTGGAAAAGAACCCCCTCTTTCAACGTGAGGTGTACTAATAAATTACACGATGTCATCCGATTGCGGTGACTGGAGAATTTTCCGTTTGTAGAGCCACTCGATATTTATGGCCCTGCGTTAGGGTCTGGGAACGTCCACAAGTGTAGAGAACGTGGACCTCCCACTGACCCATTGTCAGCCAAGTCCTCGGTGCCAGATCCTAATTTCGGTAAAGTATGGTTTTAGCTTCTAGTGTTTCGAACCACAAGAAGTTTTAGACAATAAGAAATAGGACCATTTCAAACGTAACAATTCACTGGAAATACTGCGACCGATTGTCAAGTGGCACGAAGAGCTCGGCTGATGAAAAACGGCGCTGATGTCTTCCAGATGATTTAGTTCCACGACTGAACACTACGAATTAGGTTATTCACCTTGAGATAATACTTCGAGAGCAAAGGGATAATCCTCTGCCCATAATAATTGTAAAAAATTGCACTACCTGCTCTTCGGGTCGAAAAGATTCGACACCGCTCGTCCGATCGTCTCGTAGTCAATAACCTCGAGTGTTTTACGTGAAAACTGTTGCCTGACTGTTACGCCGTCTATTTTAAATCGCTACGAAAATTTCGCAGCTTTATTGCTGTCACGTGACGAATAGTTATACGGTGCGTTACGTATGAATTTGCAATTACTATTTAAACGGGAGCATTATAAAGGCAGTGGCCAACGACCATACTATGCAAAAAGCACTGGTTCTCGTCCGATCACCAAAGTTAAGATGCGTTGGGGCGCGGATAGTACTTAGATGGGTGACCGCTTGGGAACTCCGCGTGTTGTTGGCATCTGTATTTTTTGATTTTCCTATACCACCTTCTTCTACAATGTTTTCATTCTCAAGTCACTGATCTGGTCCACGCACAAAGTGTCAAAGCACTCAAGTTTTTAAATTGGGCTGTTCGGAATGCCATTTCGTTTTCTTTTGGGTGAAAATGAGACACGATTTTCTTAGAATGTATAAACATTTTATTTCATATACGGATATATGGTATATACAAACGAGTTATTTCAGTCTAGGGGATGCCATGAATTTATTTACATAGGTATCTCATCGACTCTGTATACGTATTATGTATATATTATACATCTACATAACTTACAGTTATTACTAATACACTAGGAACGATTCATACATATTGCAGATAACAGTTTATCCGATTAATATATTTATTTATCTAGTATAATTAAAATATTATAAGAAATGTACATTATAAATTAAGCTTGTATTTCGAAATACGTTAACACTATTTTTTTTTTTTTTTTGAAAAGGTGAGAGCATCTGAAATATTATGCCCACCCATAATTTTAATGAAGTTCGTTCAATTAAAAATGCCAATACACGCGTTTGAGTGCGAGTCTAAACTGTGATATTACAATTTATATTAATAGAAGAGTAAATCAGATTTGCATCGATAATTAGAATTGATTGTTTGAAATCTTAATAGAATCAAGTTTTAATTGACTTTTTTGGAACAAAATGCAGAACATGTATGCTTCTTCTTTTGTTTCTTTCCTTGTCTAAATCTTCCTTCTTAGTTCCTTCTCTCTCTTTATCCTGCTACATATACTTTAACAGCTCATTGTTATTGACGCTATCATCGGTGTCTTCTGAATCTAAATACTTTTGACCTCTCCTTCCTTAAATTTATTTATAGGTGATGTATTGGGACCTTCGGAAGTTATTTCGTCCTTTCTTTTTTTTTTTATGCGGCTGAAGTGTAAAGTAGGCTGTGAATAAAATACAATCAGGTCCCCCTATATTGGAAAAATGAAATGATTTTTCGAACGAACTGATATATGTATTTTGCATAATGAAAAATTATTTTCATCTGTTCCCATGAAAAAAATTTATTGTAAGGATATGCCATTTGTAACTTTAGATACGTAAATTTTTTATATCGTTTCTATTATTCTTTATAATGTAAATATGGTATAATTATACAATAGTATAGAACTGAAAAACGTATTTTATCGAAGTTTAGTAAGCTTATTCGAGATTAATCGTTGTATAAGATATGCTGTACTCGTTGCTACTTTTGAGAAATCTATTTCTTTACTTTCCTCAGTTGCGGAAATGCCTTCTCGTACCATGTTTTGGATAAACCTTTACTTAATTTTTCTGACTTTGTTACACCATCACCACATTAGGAGCTATAATTAAAATTGCTCGACTCGAGCTTCTAATTGTTAATTTGCTTCTTCAAGGATGAGAAAGAATGAGGAAAGACCATCTGCCGATATTGTTGGTTGTATAGCCGTAGGATTCCCTCTAGCGGAAACGTACACAACTTTATGAAAATCTAGGTAAGAGGTTTCTTTTTCCAAGTTTACGTAGTAAACTCGTACAAGAATCTGCATATGCTTTTCTAAAACCGCTATATACATACATGTATATATACATGGCATATCAACATACAATATACTACTGGTATTGTGCTGCATGGGAGCGTCATAAGAATCCTGAGTAGCCAATTAAGATGAACTAAGGACATTTCTTATTAACTACTGAAATGGAAAAAGTTACTATGTTGTTGGCCGATGGAATGTGTAATTCGTGACGTCTTTCATATTCCGATTATTCGTCAAATGAAATTTTGGGTAACAATATACACTGCTTACCTAGGTTTAATGAATTAATATATGTGTCATAGAGATTCGATAATCTCATGGTAAACAAGGATAGTGTAGAGTATAATAATCTACAAAAACGCTTAAAATAGTTAGGGGTAACTATACACATGTAGTAAGTGCACCAGATGAATGACTCTTAATTCAAGCGCTCGTAATCTGTTTCATTACACTTATACCTGCACTTATTGTTACATTTTAATATAAGATTGAAATGATACGAATTAGTGCGAAGAAAAATGTACACCGGTGCTTAAAATGTTATTTGTTCAACATGGCACGGACAGTTCAAAATAATCATTGACTTGGGTCTTATAGATCGGTCAAAAGGTATTTATCACAACATATATTACCGGACATAAATACGGGTACACCTGAAAAGCGCATCGTTACGTCAAAAAAAGCAATGAAATACAAAGTCGACTAGCAAAGACTTGTGTAAGATATACTAGAAATATAGGTAATTTTAAGAACGTGCATACATTCATAGAGAAGCAAAATTTATATTATTATTATATATTATTTATACTTTATTTAATTCATCTATTATATGCACTATTTATTATCCATTTGTTATATTTATCAGTTATTCATTTAATGCATTAAAAATAAAATTTCATTTACTACAGTTAGTGTAATAAATTTTTTCAGAAATTTCGAGGCATACAAAGTTTAATAGTGAAACACTGAAAATGAAACTACGTCAACATTGTTTATTAAAACAAATCTTCAGAGCACTATTTGACTATTTAACGTTACATTATTGATTTTAATTAACACTATTTAATTAAATCACATTTATTTAATTCCAAAGAAATCATTGACTTATTAATAAGTAAATAATTACATAAGTTTTTATTGACAATTTCATTACCGAGTAGATACATATAAATATAAAATTGTTTGATACTCTTCAATATGAATTGCTCAAACAGATAAAAATATGAAGTTATTTATATTTCTTTCAATATGATCTTTTTTTTTTAATATTCTTTACATGTTACAATATTTTTAAGGATTCAAGCACCATTTGATTTTACTAAATTTTAAATGATTTTCATTATTACATGTTATTTTAATGATAATGTCGAAAGAGACTTTTCATTGATTTATAATGATATTTTAAAATAAGATTGAAATTCGTTTTTCACACTCTCTTCTATCTCACTGTTGTCAGAGCTCTTTGTTTACCACTTCCTAGATGCCTGCTACATCTAAGTACATATGTAACATGCAATAATATAATACTATAATGCCAAATACTCCCAACATGTTGCGCTTGATAGCTAGTTACGTGCCATTTCCATTTCTTACTATCTGGGAAAATAAATACAGCAAAATAAGACAATTTTGACAATTTTTAAAAAAATTTTACTGTCGACAAAATTCAAATAACAATAGGACCTAAAGTTAAACAAATGATACAATGGATCTTTATAATGGATCACAGTTGTATACATTTTTTATGTGAACTACAACAGATCGTAATACTTGCAACAGGTAGCAAGTATGTCAGCAGGAAAACAAAATGATGTACGTATTATGTTAACATGTCAACATTCGTCATATCATTTAAGAAAGATGAAGCGGTACTTTTACAAATCTGTTGCAAAAAATGACTAGACATAAGAATAGAAGATTTTACTTTACATTATGACAATGCTATCTTATAAAACATTAAGATACTGTAATATGGATAATTACAAATACTTGGATATATTTATTTTTGTGAAATGGTTGGAAAATGTTTGAAAATAATTATGTGGAAGAAATAGTAAAAGTTCTATATTACGCATTGAAAGGACAGAGCATCCTCGTGCATTTTTCTTTGTTCAAACTTCGTTTCCGCCTTTCCGCCTCTTCTTTTCTCGTACGCGTTGTTTTTTAGTAGCTCGCGATAAATAATACATTTCAATAAACATAGTAGATATATAAGTATTAAAATAAAAAATGTCAACAGGTTGTGGGCCCAAAGTGTTCCATTGCTGAAATAAAAGCAAATCGTATTAAGATTAAAGGAATTGAAACCTAAAAGAAAAGAAATGTGGTTAATGAGGTTAACCAGTGTAGTGAGCCACACGTTGTACCGCAGTGAAAGTCATACGTTGTACTGAAAAGAACATTAAATAAAAATGCATTCACTGAGCAATCAGCAAATTGAAAAGTTGGATGATACCAGACGTAGTATTCTAAGACGGGGAATTCAAATGAAAAAATACATTAAGATACAATGAATCCGTGGGATTACATATGTGGAAACAACAGAAGAATCGAGTAAATCATAAAAGACGGGTTGACATATCTTCGGATATTCAAACTTCGCTGTATAAACAATTACGTAACGCATGGCACTATTTATTTCTTCTTATTATTTTCCTTGGTTGACTGGGAATCTTGATATATTTTTGGATATACTTGGGCTGGATAAATTATACATACACGTACGCCGCGCGCGAACGAGAAATTGACGTTTATTAGCAGAATATATTGGTGAGGAACATTATTCAGCACATCACTCAAACGAGTGAAAATAACAATGCTTGAATTGCATACATTGGCACACGTCTGCAATATGATAGTTGTTGTTTAAAATTATTTCTATATTTTGATTATATTTAGTAATATATTATTATAAAAGTATAGAGTAATATAATGAGTAATTTTTTGAAACTTGCTAAAGATTAAGTACATTTAGAATACATATATTTGGAAGTCTTTGGTTATGTAAAACATAGTAGGTACAGTCTGTTGTTTATAGTCTCAATGTGTTGAGTTATCTGCTTCTTTAATTTAAATCACTTGATCATGTCCAGTGGTTTGGTTACAATATCTGCTTATGGTTTGTGTTATAGTACTCAATGTGGCAACTGCCTTTTCTCCATGTATCATAAATATAATGGAATTTAATTTCATCGTAATTACCGTGTCTTGCAATGTAACTAGACTTAGTCATCTTAGTTGTTTTCCCTATGACTTCAACCTCTTTGTTTAATAGTTTTTCAAAGAATGTTTTTATAAATTCAAACTCTGAAGCACACTGCGCTCCTGTGGTATATTCAGCCTCAGTAGTTGATTTCGCTAAAAGACTGTTTTTTCAATGCAATGGGTGCATTGGTATATTTTATGTTAAATTAAGTTGTGCTTCCTATTGTTTTCATACATCCAGCATGATCTGCATCAGTGAAGGTTCTCAAAACAATTTCATCTTCTTGTCTTGGATAGCAGATTTTGTGTACCATTTAAATAGCATAGAGTTCTTTTCATATTTTGTATGTCTATTTCAGAGGGATCATTCATTAGGCTTTTCTTATAATTCACCACTTGTGCAATTTCTGGTTTAGTGTTGCAGCTGAAATAAGCTCCATAGCTTCTCTCTATGCACACTCTTCTTTTTTCTTTAGTGATATATCACTTTCCTGATCTGCAAGTGAAGTTTCCATCGTCTTGGTGTTTGTCATCGTTGGGGTACTTGGAGAGTATGAACTATTTTTGGTATAGTTTTCATATTTGATGGCAACTCTATTTTCTGTCTTGATTATTTCAGTTCCAAGATAACTTCAAATATTCTTTGTTACTTTGGCTTAAAATTTCTTCTGCAATTGTAGCAACAGGGTATCCACTTTGTACAGATCATTTCCAATCACTAATCCGTCATCAACATGAATTCCTAGATACATGTCCTTTGTGCTTGTACTTTTAAAGGCACATTGATCAGTCATTAGTTCAGTCATACCTTTTTCTTTAAGCAAATCAGTCGACTTCATTTTGTATTTTTCCTTCTTTGTTGTACGCTTGTTGTACATTCAAGTAGATATCTTGTTCTATATCTTGATGGAAAAATGCTGTTTTAATGTCAAATATGATAATGTACTTTGCTTAACTGACTGTATATATCTTCAACAAAATCTATTTTACTTTTTTGCTCACATCATTAAGCAAATCTTACTTTAAATCCAGCAATTGGATATAATTTCTTTATGTTTTGCTTTATCTTCATTGACATATTTCCAGGTTTTATTTTTGTCCAAAGAGTGTTTTAGATCGCTGCTCACCACTTTTCATTGTCAGGGCTTTTTAGACACTCTCCATAATAACAATGATTCTTCTCCTGGCAACATCACATAGTCCTGGAACCTTAAAGGAAATCTCCTGTGTGGTTGGGCTCTTTCACTTTTTTTAGTTTCTCATTCTCCTCATGATCGTCTTTGTTTTCTTTATTTTTTTCTCCTTCTGTATTTGTGATCTTCTTCGCTATTTTCATTTTCTGTCTTTTCTTTATTATTTTCATTATGTTCAAACTGATTTTCTATATTTAGGTTGGATTTTCTTCTTGTTCATCTTCAAACAATTAACCAGAGAAAATAGCATCTCTGGACACCTAGACTTTTCTTTGAATTGGATGGCAAATATGGTATCTAACCCAAACCAGAATATTCAATAAAAATGCCTTTTATAGCTTTCTTTCCGTGTTTCTTTAGTTTGCCCTAGTTTCTGGCACATACTGCTGTACCAGAAGCATGGAGTTTTTTATGTAGATCTTTTCTTGTTTATAGGTGTAAGGTTTACATGCTCAGATGCTCCATTTATCTGAGGTTCGTGTTTGATGGTATACTGAACTCTTATTTGTCAGTTTTCACATCAAACTTTGAATTTCTCACTTCAATTTTCGCAGCAAATTATCTCTTTTCTTAAATTGTGCTTCACCTTTAGCCATGAATTTTTCAGATATTTAAATACTTAATTTTTGGTGTGAAAAAGGTCTACTCTCAAATAATGAGTATTGTTACTCATACAAATCATGAAGTAATTTTCAATATTTTCAGCTGGAGGAGTTATTTTACCATAGATATGTATGTGTATGTCTTCCATGGGTCTCTCAGCTTTGTATCTCTCATATCAAAAGGATGCCTTGCTTTCTTTGAGATAACACAGGACACTCAGAAGTGAACTTCTTTTGAGTTTTCATAACGATCAAGTTATTCCTTCACATAAATTGGGTAACCGTGTCATACCTTTGAAATTTAGATGAGACAATTTACAGAGCCACTTCATAATTTCCATTTTTTGAGTTAGAAGTACTTTATTATTATTGCTCAGATCAACTTCATACAAGCTTGTTGTTATTTTCTTTCCCTTAATAATGATACTGTCTTTATTGTAGTCAATTCCACCAGTTGGAAGTATTTTTACAGAGGTTCTGGAAACACAACTACCCCACTGTTATTTGTGACAGCATTGACAGTATATTTTTGAATAGTTCTTTGCCATGAGTTATATCTTCCAAAATAACATTTTTACCATGAACTGTTTCAATTTCATTTGCAATCAATGTACCTTTTCGTCTATATTTATATTCATTTTGTTTGTTTTCTTTATGCCAGTCAAAATAGTTTTGTTTACAAGACATATCCTGCACACCCACTGTCGTAGTTTGTGTCCATCTCTGAATCTTGATGCTTTACATGAGTTTCAGCTGGGAAAGCAGTTTTATTCCTTTCCTTCCCATTATTTTTTCCCTAATAACACTTACTCCTTTAGAATGATTATATTGCTTGCAGTACTTACATAGAGGAAAAAGTTTGTTGCAGAAGTTGTTTCTTTTTTTCCCTGTTATTTCTTGATTTATTTATTCTTCTTGTTTATTCTTTTCTTGTCTGAAATCTTCACTTCAACTTTTCCATGGTTTCTCCTTCTGGTCTTGACGAATCCCAAGCAGTACAAAGGTACTTATATCCTTTTGGTAATGCAGCCATGAATTGTGTCATATACATGCGTAAATAATAAAACATGCGATATTCTTGTATTGGCTTCCAAATTTAAAACGATAAATTGACAGAGAAGCTTTGAAGTTGAATTCTGAATTTGATCTAGGTCGATTGCTATTGCTTCTATACAGAGACTGGTATCGTTCTTGCAGCTTAATTGTTTAAGCAGTTCATTAAGTTTCAGCTCTAGATTGACGATTTTCTTTAGTAATACAATATATACATAATACATATACATAACAATCGGAAACTTTTCGGACAAATGCATCTACGCAAAATTTTCTATAGTGCGCCAATACTGTTGTCCATACGTAAAACGTTCAATAAACATATTTTTGCCATTATTTCGTATATCACTTTGTTTATGTTACTGTTTCTATTGAATAATAAACTAGAATGATAAATAAATACATGTGTCTACAAAATTTTCCTCTTCATTAATTTGTTTCATGGTCATAAGCATTTGAATGAAAACAATCATACTGTGCCAATACCATTGTCCAGTCCTGTGCATATAAGACCTAAGTTAGAGTTCTCCTATTGTATTCGTTTATATTGCTCGTCACGAGTATATGTACATACAAAACACATTGGACAATGTTTCGTCTCGTAAAAAATTTCGTGTCTTGCCCAGACCGCCGAAGGAGATGGACGTGCCCGACCGATCCTCCGCAGTCAGAGCTCTGAACCATAAATGCTTATATCTGCGCTTTTGAAAGTGTAAACGTGTCCTGCAGTGCGCCCACAGCTAAACAGATAGACGGAACATATACACTTATGCACTTCTTGATCTGCGGAAGAATTGGTATTTGCTGGGGTCGGTGACGTACACCTTACTGTCCAGAGACATTAGCATACACATACATCTCACCAGTGCAGCGTGCTCATTAACTGATTCTTTCGCATTAATGAGCCACTTAGCGAGTGTTATTACACTGGTCCCGTCTCTCAGGTTTGGCGCCCGAACTATACTGTTCAAAGCGCCCTGAGCATGTGTCTGGGTTAGCTTCTCCCGCATGAATAGAAACTCGGGAGAAAACGGATACCCCGTCGTATGTATGGCATCGCCTCCAATGTAAGACCACCCTTACGGGTAGGACGTCACAGTGATTTGAGCACGTCCCAAACACCAGCGCCGCCTTTCCCTGTCACTCTGGTAGTCGTCTGCTTTGGAGTTACTGTGGGTGGGCCCATAACCACCAAGGGTATCACAGGTGTTACAAGTGAACTGGATCCTGGCGCATGAGATGCCACCTCTAATAGGGATGGTACTACCTCTACAGTAGTACTGATTGTTGCCGCGTGACAACCGTCCTGGTCACGGTGTCAAACAGTTTCGATCCTGTTTCTACGGTGCGTTTCATTAGTCCAGTTATATTTACACCATGTGGAACATGTGTTATAAATCGTTCCGTCAAGCGCACCTGGTGTTGTGAAGCTTCATTTACTTCACCCTCCTTCTTAGCCCAGGTTACTCCTACAACCATCAACCTAGACATAGCGTTGTAAGTCATCATGGTGTAAGACTTACCCGGTTTCATACTCGCGGAAGTCCTATAAACGACATGTCCGTAGGACTCGCATCACGTAAGGGTTAAGATAGCATCAACCTGAGCGTATTTATCGTGTCATTGTCTCGTATGATCTCGGGAAATAAGAACTCCCTTGGCTTCACGCACACTTCTCCCCCATGTTCCCCCATGTTCCCCCTGCTGTGCCGCCATGATTTTTGTTGTTTTCGGTGGTTTCTATTGTCTTTGGAGTGTGTTTTTTCTGCACGAAAGATTACTTTACTCTGAGTACATTTATTATGAGATATTTGCTAGTGTGTATATCACTCTTGATACCTTCGCATAAATCTCTCGCGCTTGCTCGAGGGGAAAGCAGTACCATTACGAAATTTCACATTTAACCCTTTCGTTACGGCATTACGCTCCGCTGGAATAACGCCACCAAACGGGGCACCGCGCCGTCGGAGTAGCGCCACTGAACGGAGAGTTTCTCCGCAAACTGTGCATATTGTGAGTCGGGAAATTGGTGTTCGGACTTACGTCTTTCAACGTTACCTTGTCTTTTTCCAGATCATACTCTTCTTTACGTGTTACATAGTGACATGTTTATAGGTCTTGCAATTATTATTGTCCAGGGTTATCTTAATCAGCAAATATAATTGGTTGACCCTCTAATAATAGTTTGCAATCTCACCTGTTATCTTATATATCATATTAAAGCTTGCGATTGGTTACTTGAAGACGTTAAGAAGCTTAAAAGACGTTATTTTGCTAAATAAATGTTTATATATTTTATAATCTTGTCAACAATTATAAAAGAAAATACAATTTAGGGTAAATGATATATCAAATTAAATTCTTAGTAATTTATTTCACAATGATAAATTTTAAAACAAGGATCTACACAAAAACCCACATTACAGTCTTTGCACTCATACTTAGATTCATGTCTTTTGTCGTTTGCACTGCATTTCGATTTTTCTCTGCCGATTTGTAAACGGAAGGAAAATGTCTTTACGTTAATCTTCCCGGATGATTATTGCCTGTTAAATGCCTGTTAAATTCCCCTCCTTCGTTTTCTAACCGTTCCGCACCTACTCGTGCAATTATTATGTAGAAAACTGAATAAAGCAGGACTTGAATACTAATTGCCCACATAAAGTGTATGGCCCATTCCAAGAAACGGTTTCATGAGTGTTTCAACTATTGCGCCAGACATTCTAATATCCTGATTTTCACTATGTACCACTGTAGATTATCCAGCATAAACAAGTAAATCTAGTACAAATCCTGTCAGACAATCGCTGAGAATAAAGGATTTTACACCAGACCTATTTCTTTTGGACGGAATGTACTGTTTAAAAGGCAGCCTTCCTTTATATAAAAGCAAGCTTTCGTCAATGCACAGACGTTCATAAGGTTGAAATGCTTGACTAAATTTTGTTCGTAATATATCAATGACGTTCCGTATTTTGTGTAAACGATCATTCGTAGGATCGACCGTATGGGTGAAGTGTAACATCTGTAATAATTTGAGGTAGCGGTCTCTGGTCATTATTTCTCCAAAAATCTCACTACGAAGAAGTTTATTTTTACTCCAGTACTCTAATAATAATTTTTTGTTGCGTGTCATTAAAAATGACACAGCAAAGAAACGATATAGTTCAGCTAGCCCTGTTCCTTCTGAATTGTTTATATTATTATTATTCTTTTGTGTCCAATATTCATTTGTTTCTCTCGCAATCAGTTTGTTCGAGCTCTTCAGAGACAAAAAGCTGGAAGTAATCTAAGATTTTGGCTGATCTACTGATGTTTTCTTTAATTCCTGAATCTTTTAACGAAGACTTATGTATTTTAGGAAGAAATCTTTTTGACGTCCATATATCACAGCAACTGTCATTTGCTTCAATCTTCTCTGATTCTGAGTCGGAAGTACTACATATAGTTCTTTTTTTTTTCTTTTTCTATAGTGTAACATTATTTTGATTTTGATTATCTGAATCGTTTTCTGAATCAGTAGATCGGTCACGGAATAGAATTTTTCGTCGTGACATTCTGACAAGGGGGTGCAAAAAGATTTTATAAAACAAACTAAACAAAGCTCCAAATAAAATTTTTAAATAAATATTACGAACCTTGAAAAATTAATAGCTGTTATCCAGTTTCTTGTCATGCTTCAAGGAAGATTTCTTTTTATATTATTATATAATTTAGACCAAATACTTCACTCCCGTATAGAACACACGGAAGAAATTTGTTTGGACGTACAGAAGATATTATGTGCGTTTGAAATGTACTTTTAGTGAGATTAACTCAATATAGATCAATGGAATTGCACCTCAGCTGGCATCAAAAACCGGACTGGTTCGCGCTTTGAAGTTTCGCGAACACTGTTAGTTTGAAGAAGTGTGGAGCGTGATTTTTGTCCCGATTGCTTCGAACCCAGTGCATGTCTTATTTTTGAAGTAAAACAAATGAAAACGAAGTAAGGAATGACAAGTGCTATCGATGTGCTACGTGCATACGAACGAAAGAAATAAAAGTATCGCGGGGCTGTTGGGTGAGCGGTATCACGCTCGCCCAAGATGTGCATGGCCAGCGCCCGGGCCCGGCCAGGGATGCGGGTCCGGGTGCGATCCTCTTCTTACCGAGCTTCCGGACCGCTCAGTCCATTTCCTTCTTTGTGATCGCTAGATCCTCGAATCCGAACGATTTAACGTCGTCGTTATATGCGTTAAATGTAACGTAAGGTTACATTATGCTGCATGTGTATAATTTTACAACGTAATACAAAGGAACGTGTGTAATGTAAGGGAGAGTTTTGAACAAAGAAAACTTACCGGTGACGAACCATTGCGATCATTTTCCAGCGTATTTGTCAATTCTGGGACCAGTCACCACCAGTCATCAGTTCATCACATCACTGGACCGTGTTATAATTACGTTCAACGAAAGAAAGGAAGCTTAACCATTTGAGTGCCAAGGAGTCATCATTTTATGCTTCTTCTGTTCCGCTCGAAAAGTGCTAGCGCTCTAGGCTGCAAAGTCGACAACCGGCACAATT
>NW_027471920.1:0-16526 GCF_051020765.1 Lasioglossum baleicum | reverse complement strand
GGAAATGCACTGATATAGCACGCGAAACAGCGATTCCGCACAGAAATACACTTCTGAAACGAAGAATCGTCGAATCTGACATAAGCTCGAATAAATCGTGATCGTGATTGCCGGGTCGGATTTTCTATTCCAATTTCGCATACTTGCATGCAAATGCACTGATATAGCACGCGAAACAGCGATTCCGTACAGAAATACACTTCTGAAACGAAGAATCGTCGAATCTGACATAAGCTCGAATAAATCGTGGTCGTGCATGCCGAATCGGACTTTCCGTACCAATTTTGCATACTTGCATGGAAATGCACTGATATAGCACGCGAAACAGCGATTCCGCACAGAAATACACTTCTGAAACGAAGAATCGTCGAATCTGACATAAGCTCGAATAAATCGTGATCGTGATTGCCGGGTCGGGGTTTCGATTCCAATTTCTCATACTTGCATGCAAATGCACTGATCTAGCGCGCGAAACAGCGACTCCGCACAGAAATACACTTCTGAAACGAAGAATGTCGAAACAGATATAGGCTCGAATAAATTGTGATCGTGCTTGCCGGGTCGGATTTTCTATTCCAATTTCGCATACTTGCATGCAAATGCACTGATATAGCACGCGAAACAGCGATTCCGTACAGAAATACACTTCTGAAACGAAGAATCGTCGAATCTGACATAAGCTCGAATAAATCGTGGTCGTGCATGCCGAATCGGAGTTTCCGTACCAATTTCGCATATTTGCATACAAATGCACTGATCTAGCACGCTAAACAGCGATTCCGTACAGAAATTCATTTGTGAAACGAATAATCGTTGAATCTGACATAAGCTCGAATAAATCATGATCGTGCTTGCCAAATCGGAGTTTTCGTGCCAATTTCGCATATTTGCATGCAGATGCACTGATCTAGCGCGCGAAACAGCGATTCCGCACAGAAATACACTTCTGAAACGAAGAATCGTCGAAACTGACATAGGCTCGAATAAATTGTGATCGTGCTTGCCGGGTCGGAGTTTCTATTCCAATTTCGCATACTTGCATGCAAATGCACTGATATAGCACGCGAAACAGCGATTCCGCACAGAAATACACTTCTGAAACGAAGAATCGTCGAATCTGACATAAGCTCGAATAAATCGTGATCGTGCTTGCCGAATCGGAGTTTCCGTGCCAATTTTGCATACTTGCATGGAAATGCACTGATATAGCACGCGAAACAGCGATTCCGCACAGAAATACACTTCTGAAACGATGAATCGTCGAATCTGACATAGGCTCGAATAAATTGTGATCGTGCTTGCCGGGTCGGATTTTCTATTCCAATTTCGCATACTTGCATGCAAATGCACTGATCTAGCGCGCGAAACAGCGATTCCGCACAGAAATACACTTCTGAAACGAAGAATCGTCGAATCTGACATAAGCTCGAATAAATCGTGATCGTGCTTGCCGAATCGGAGTTTCCGTGCCAATTTTGCATACTTGCATGGAAATGCACTGATATAGCACGCGAAACAGCGATTCAGCACAGAAATACACTTCTGAAACGAAGAATCGTCGAATCTGACATAGGCTCGAATAAATTGTGATCGTGCTTGCCGGGTCGGAGTTTCTATTCCAATTTCTCATACTTGCATGCAAATGCACTGATCTAGCGCGCGAAACAGCGATTCCGCACAGAAATACACTTCTCAAACGAAGAATCGTCGAATCTGACATAAGCTCGAATAAATCGTGATCGTGCTTGCCGAATCGGAGTTTTCGTGCCAATTTCGCATATTTGCATGCAAATGCACTGATCTGGCGCGCGAAACAGCGATTCCGCACAGAAATACACTTCTCAAACGAAGAATCGTCGAATCTGACATAAGCTCGAATAAATCGTGGTCGTGCTTGCCGAATCGGAGTTTCCGTGCCAATTTTGCATACTTGCATGGAAATGCACTGATATAGCACGCGAAACAGCGATTCCGCACAGAAATACACTTCTGAAACGAAGAATCGTCGAATCTGACATAAGCTCGAATAAATCGTGATCGTGATTGCCGGGTCGGAGTTTCGATTCCAATTTCGCATATTTGCATGCAGATGCACTGATCTAGCGCGCGAAACAGCGATTCCGCACAGAAATACACTTCTGAAACGAAGAATCGTCGAATCTGACATAAGCTCGAATGAATCGTGGTCGTGCTTGCCGAATCGGAGTTTCTGTGCCAATTTTGCATACTTGCATGGAAATGCACTGATATAGCACGCGAAACAGCGATTCCGCACAGAAATACACTTCTGAAACGAAGAATCGTCGAATCTGACATAAGCTCGAATAAATCGTGATCGTGATTGCCGGGTCGGAGTTTCGATTCCAATTTCTCATACTTGCATGCAAATGCACTGATCTAGCGCGCGAAACAGCGATTCCGCACAGAAATACACTTCTGAAACGAAGAATGTTGAAACAGACATAGGCTCGAATAAATTGTGATCGTGCTTGCCGGGTCGGATTTTCTATTCCAATTTCGCATACTTGCATGCAAATGCACTGATATAGCACGCGAAACAGCGATTCCGCACAGAAATACACTTCTCAAACGAAGAATCGTCGAATCTGACATAAGCTCGAATAAATCGTGGTCGTGCTTGCCGAATCGGAGTTTCCGTGCCAATTTTGCATACTTGCATGGAAATGCACTGATATAGCACGCGAAACAGCGATTCCGCACAGAAATACACTCCTGAAACGAAGAATCGTCGAATCTGACATAAGCTCGAATAAATCGTGATCGTGATTGCCGGGTCGGATTTTCTATTCCAATTTCGCATACTTGCATGCAAATGCACTGATATAGCACGCGAAACAGCGATTCCGTACAGAAATACACTTCTGAAACGAAGAATCGTCGAATCTGACATAAGCTCGAATAAATCGTGGTCGTGCATGCCGAATCGGACTTTCCGTACCAATTTTGCATACTTGCATGGAAATGCACTGATATAGCACGCGAAACAGCGATTCCGCACAGAAATACACTTCTGAAACGAAGAATCGTCGAATCTGACATAAGCTCGAATAAATCGTGATCGTGATTGCCGGGTCGGAGTTTCGATTCCAATTTCTCATACTTGCATGCAAATGCACTGATCTAGCGCGCGAAACAGCGACTCCGCACAGAAATACACTTCTGAAACGAAGAATGTCGAAACAGATATAGGCTCGAATAAATTGTGATCGTGCTTGCCGGGTCGGATTTTCTATTCCAATTTCGCATACTTGCATGCAAATGCACTGATATAGCACGCGAAACAGCGATTCCGTACAGAAATACACTTCTGAAACGAAGAATCGTCGAATCTGACATAAGCTCGAATAAATCGTGGTCGTGCATGCCGAATCGGAGTTTCCGTACCAATTTCGCATATTTGCATACAAATGCACTGATCTAGCACGCTAAACAGCGATTCCGTACAGAAATTCATTTGTGAAACGAATAATCGTTGAATCTGACATAAGCTCGAATAAATCATGATCGTGATTGCCAAATCGGAGTTTTCGTGCCAATTTCGCATATTTGCATGCAGATGCACTGATCTAGCGCGCGAAACAGCGATTCCGCACAGAAATACACTTCTGAAACGAAGAATCGTCGAAACTGACATAGGCTCGAATAAATTGTGATCGTGCTTGCCGGGTCGGAGTTTCTATTCCAATTTCGCATACTTGCATGCAAATGCACTGATATAGCACGCGAAACAGCGATTCCGCACAGAAATACACTTCTGAAACGAAGAATCGTCGAATCTGACATAGGCTCGAATAAATTGTGATCGTGCTTGCCGGGTTGGAGTTTCTATTCCAATTTCGCATACTTGCATGCAAATGCACTGATATAGCACGCGAAACAGCGATTCCGCACAGAAATACTCTTCTGAAACGAAGAATCGTCGAATCTGATATAAGCTCGAATAAATCGTGATCGTGCTTGCCGAATCGGAGTTTTCGTGCCAATTTCGCATATTTGCATGCAAATGCACTGATCTAGCGCGCGAAACAGCGATTCCGCACAGAAATACACTTCTCAAACGAAGAATCGTCGAATCTGACATAAGCTCGAATAAATCGTGATCGTGATTGCCGGGTCGGAGTTTCGATTCCAATTTCTCATACTTGCATGCAAATGCACTGACCTAGCGCGCGAAACAGCGATTCCGCACAGAAATACACTTCTGAAACGAAGAATGTTGAAACAGACATAGGCTCGAATAAATTGTGATCGTGCTTGCCGGGTCGGATTTTCTATTCCAATTTCGCATACTTGCATGCAAATGCACTGATATAGCACGCGAAACAGCGATTCCGCACAGAAATACACTTCTCAAACGAAGAATCGTCGAATCTGACATAAGCTCGAATAAATCGTGGTCGTGCTTGCCGAATCGGAGTTTCCGTGCCAATTTTGCATACTTGCATGGAAATGCACTGATATAGCACGCGAAACAGCGATTCCGCACAGAAATACACTTCTGAAACGAAGAATCGTCGAATCTGACATAAGCTCGAATAAATCGTGGTCGTGCATGCCGAATCGGAGTTTCCGTACCAATTTCGCATATTTGCATACAAATGCACTGATCTAGCACGCTAAACAGCGATTCCGTACAGAAATTCATTTGTGAAACGAATAATCGTTGAATCTGACATAAGCTCGAATAAATCATGATCGTGATTGCCAAATCGGAGTTTTCGTGCCAATTTCGCATATTTGCATGCAGATGCACTGATCTAGCGCGCGAAACAGCGATTCCGCACAGAAATACACTTCTGAAACGAAGAATCGTCGAAACTGACATAGGCTCGAATAAATTGTGATCGTGCTTGCCGGGTCGGAGTTTCTATTCCAATTTCGCATACTTGCATGCAAATGCACTGATATAGCACGCGAAACAGCGATTCCGCACAGAAATACACTTCTGAAACGAAGAATCGTCGAATCTGACATAGGCTCGAATAAATTGTGATCGTGCTTGCCGGGTTGGAGTTTCTATTCCAATTTCGCATACTTGCATGCAAATGCACTGATATAGCACGCGAAACAGCGATTCCGCACAGAAATACTCTTCTGAAACGAAGAATCGTCGAATCTGATATAAGCTCGAATAAATCGTGATCGTGCTTGCCGAATCGGAGTTTTCGTGCCAATTTCGCATATTTGCATGCAAATGCACTGATCTAGCGCGCGAAACAGCGATTCCGCACAGAAATACACTTCTCAAACGAAGAATCGTCGAATCTGACATAAGCTCGAATGAATCGTGGTCGTGCTTGCCGAATCGGAGTTTCCGTGCCAATTTCGCATATCTGCATACAAATACACATATCTAGCACGCGAAACAGCGATTCAGCACAGAAATACACTTCTGAAACGAAGAATCGTCGAATCTGACATAGGCTCGAATAAATTGTGATCGTGCTTGCCGGGTCGGAGTTTCTATTCCAATTTCTCATACTTGCATGCAAATGCACTGATCTAGCGCGCGAAACAGCGATTCCGCACAGAAATACACTTCTCAAACGAAGAATCGTCGAATCTGACATAAGCTCGAATAAATCGTGATCGTGCTTGCCGAATCGGAGTTTTCGTGCCAATTTCGCATATTTGCATGCAAATGCACTGATCTGGCGCGCGAAACAGCGATTCCGCACAGAAATACACTTCTCAAACGAAGAATCGTCGAATCTGACATAAGCTCGAATAAATCGTGGTCGTGCTTGCCGAATCGGAGTTTCTATTCCAATTTCGCATACTTGCATGGAAATGCACTGATATAGCACGCGAAACAGCGATTCCGCACAGAAATACACTTCTGAAACGAAGAATCGTCGAATCTGACATAAGCTCGAATAAATCGTGATCGTGATTGCCGGGTCGGAGTTTCGATTCCAATTTCGCATATTTGCATGCAGATGCACTGATCTAGCGCGCGAAACAGCGATTCCGCACAGAAATACACTTCTGAAACGAAGAATCGTCGAATCTGACATAAGCTCGAATGAATCGTGGTCGTGCTTGCCGAATCGGAGTTTCTGTGCCAATTTTGCATACTTGCATGGAAATGCACTGATATAGCACGCGAAACAGCGATTCCGCACAGAAATACACTTCTGAAACGAAGAATCGTCGAATCTGACATAAGCTCGAATAAATCGTGATCGTGATTGCCGGGTCGGAGTTTCGATTCCAATTTCTCATACTTGCATGCAAATGCACTGATCTAGCGCGCGAAACAGCGATTCCGCACAGAAATACACTTCTGAAACGAAGAATGTTGAAACAGACATAGGCTCGAATAAATTGTGATCGTGCTTGCCGGGTCGGATTTTCTATTCCAATTTCGCATACTTGCATGCAAATGCACTGATATAGCACGCGAAACAGCGATTCCGCACAGAAATACACTTCTCAAACGAAGAATCGTCGAATCTGACATAAGCTCGAATAAATCGTGGTCGTGCTTGCCGAATCGGAGTTTCCGTGCCAATTTTGCATACTTGCATGGAAATGCACTGATATAGCACGCGAAACAGCGATTCCGCACAGAAATACACTCCTGAAACGAAGAATCGTCGAATCTGACATAAGCTCGAATAAATCGTGATCGTGATTGCCGGGTCGGATTTTCTATTCCAATTTCGCATACTTGCATGCAAATGCACTGATATAGCACGCGAAACAGCGATTCCGTACAGAAATACACTTCTGAAACGAAGAATCGTCGAATCTGACATAAGCTCGAATAAATCGTGGTCGTGCATGCCGAATCGGACTTTCCGTACCAATTTTGCATACTTGCATGGAAATGCACTGATATAGCACGCGAAACAGCGATTCCGCACAGAAATACACTTCTGAAACGAAGAATCGTCGAATCTGACATAAGCTCGAATAAATCGTGATCGTGATTGCCGGGTCTTAGTTTCGATTCCAATTTCTCATACTTGCATGCAAATGCACTGATCTAGCGCGCGAAACAGCGACTCCGCACAGAAATACACTTCTGAAACGAAGAATGTCGAAACAGATATAGGCTCGAATAAATTGTGATCGTGCTTGCCGGGTCGGATTTTCTATTCCAATTTCGCATACTTGCATGCAAATGCACTGATATAGCACGCGAAACAGCGATTCCGTACAGAAATACACTTCTGAAACGAAGAATCGTCGAATCTGACATAAGCTCGAATAAATCGTGGTCGTGCATGCCGAATCGGAGTTTCCGTACCAATTTCGCATATTTGCATACAAATGCACTGATCTAGCACGCTAAACAGCGATTCCGTACAGAAATTCATTTGTGAAACGAATAATCGTTGAATCTGACATAAGCTCGAATAAATCATGATCGTGATTGCCAAATCGGAGTTTTCGTGCCAATTTCGCATATTTGCATGCAGATGCACTGATCTAGCGCGCGAAACAGCGATTCCGCACAGAAATACACTTCTGAAACGAAGAATCGTCGAAACTGACATAGGCTCGAATAAATTGTGATCGTGCTTGCCGGGTCGGAGTTTCTATTCCAATTTCGCATACTTGCATGCAAATGCACTGATATAGCACGCGAAACAGCGATTCCGCACAGAAATACACTTCTGAAACGAAGAATCGTCGAATCTGACATAGGCTCGAATAAATTGTGATCGTGCTTGCCGGGTTGGAGTTTCTATTCCAATTTCGCATACTTGCATGCAAATGCACTGATATAGCACGCGAAACAGCGATTCCGCACAGAAATACTCTTCTGAAACGAAGAATCGTCGAATCTGATATAAGCTCGAATAAATCGTGATCGTGCTTGCCGAATCGGAGTTTTCGTGCCAATTTCGCATATTTGCATGCAAATGCACTGATCTAGCGCGCGAAACAGCGATTCCGCACAGAAATACACTTCTCAAACGAAGAATCGTCGAATCTGACATAAGCTCGAATAAATCGTGATCGTGATTGCCGGGTCGGAGTTTCGATTCCAATTTCTCATACTTGCATGCAAATGCACTGACCTAGCGCGCGAAACAGCGATTCCGCACAGAAATACACTTCTGAAACGAAGAATGTTGAAACAGACATAGGCTCGAATAAATTGTGATCGTGCTTGCCGGGTCGGATTTTCTATTCCAATTTCGCATACTTGCATGCAAATGCACTGATATAGCACGCGAAACAGCGATTCCGCACAGAAATACACTTCTCAAACGAAGAATCGTCGAATCTGACATAAGCTCGAATAAATCGTGGTCGTGCTTGCCGAATCGGAGTTTCCGTGCCAATTTTGCATACTTGCATGGAAATGCACTGATATAGCACGCGAAACAGCGATTCCGCACAGAAATACACTCCTGAAACGAAGAATCGTCGAATCTGACATAAGCTCGAATAAATCGTGATCGTGATTGCCGGGTCGGATTTTCTATTCCAATTTCGCATACTTGCATGCAAATGCACTGATATAGCACGCGAAACAGCGATTCCGTACAGAAATACACTTCTGAAACGAAGAATCGTCGAATCTGACATAAGCTCGAATAAATCGTGGTCGTGCATGCCGAATCGGACTTTCCGTACCAATTTTGCATACTTGCATGGAAATGCACTGATATAGCACGCGAAACAGCGATTCCGCACAGAAATACACTTCTGAAACGAAGAATCGTCGAATCTGACATAAGCTCGAATAAATCGTGATCGTGATTGCCGGGTCGGAGTTTCGATTCCAATTTCTCATACTTGCATGCAAATGCACTGATCTAGCGCGCGAAACAGCGACTCCGCACAGAAATACACTTCTGAAACGAAGAATGTCGAAACAGATATAGGCTCGAATAAATTGTGATCGTGCTTGCCGGGTCGGATTTTCTATTCCAATTTCGCATACTTGCATGCAAATGCACTGATATAGCACGCGAAACAGCGATTCCGTACAGAAATACACTTCTGAAACGAAGAATCGTCGAATCTGACATAAGCTCGAATAAATCGTGGTCGTGCATGCCGAATCGGAGTTTCCGTACCAATTTCGCATATTTGCATACAAATGCACTGATCTAGCACGCTAAACAGCGATTCCGTACAGAAATTCATTTGTGAAACGAATAATCGTTGAATCTGACATAAGCTCGAATAAATCATGATCGTGATTGCCAAATCGGAGTTTTCGTGCCAATTTCGCATATTTGCATGCAGATGCACTGATCTAGCGCGCGAAACAGCGATTCCGCACAGAAATACACTTCTGAAACGAAGAATCGTCGAAACTGACATAGGCTCGAATAAATTGTGATCGTGCTTGCCGGGTCGGAGTTTCTATTCCAATTTCGCATACTTGCATGCAAATGCACTGATATAGCACGCGAAACAGCGATTCCGCACAGAAATACACTTCTGAAACGAAGAATCGTCGAATCTGACATAGGCTCGAATAAATTGTGATCGTGCTTGCCGGGTTGGAGTTTCTATTCCAATTTCGCATACTTGCATGCAAATGCACTGATCTAGCGCGCGAAACAGCGATTCCGCACAGAAATACACTTCTCAAACGAAGAATCGTCGAATCTGACATAAGCTCGAATGAATCGTGGTCGTGCTTGCCGAATCGGAGTTTCCGTGCCAATTTCGCATATCTGCATACAAATACACATATCTAGCACGCGAAACAGCGATTCCGCACAGAAATACACTTCTCAAACGAAGAATCGTCGAATCTGACATAAGCTCGAATAAATCGTGGTCGTGCATGCCGAATCGGAGTTTCCGTACCAATTTCGCATATTTGCATACAAATGCACTGATCTAGCATGCTAAACAGCGATTCCGTACAGAAATTCATTTGTGAAACGAATAATCGTTGAATCTGACACAAGCTCGAATAAATCATGATCGTGCTTGCCAAATCGGAGTTTTCGTGCCAATTTCGCATATTTGCATGCAGATGCACTGATCTAGCGCGCGAAACAGCGATTCCGCACAGAAATACACTTCTGAAACGAAGAATCGTCGAAACTGACATAGGCTCGAATAAATTGTGATCGTGCTTGCCGGGTCGGAGTTTCTATTCCAATTTCGCATACTTGCATGCAAATGCACTGATATAGCACGCGAAACAGCGATTCCGCACAGAAATACACTTCTGAAACGAAGAATCGTCGAATCTGACATAAGCTCGAATAAATCGTGATCGTGCTTGCCGAATCGGAGTTTCCGTGCCAATTTTGCATACTTGCATGGAAATGCACTGATATAGCACGCGAAACAGCGATTCCGCACAGAAATACACTTCTGAAACGATGAATCGTCGAATCTGACATAGGCTCGAATAAATTGTGATCGTGCTTGCCGGTCGGATTTTCTATTCCCAATTTCGCATACTTGCATGCAAATGCACTGATCTAGCGCGCGAAACAGCGATTCCGCACAGAAATACACTTCTGAAACGAAGAATCGTCGAATCTGACATAAGCTCGAATAAATCGTGATCGTGCTTGCCGAATCGGAGTTTCCGTGCCAATTTAGCATACTTGCATGGAAATGCACTGATATAGCACGCGAAACAGCGATTCCGCACAGAAATACACTTCTGAAACGAAGAATCGTCGAATCTGACATAGGCTCGAATAAATTGTGATCGTGCTTGCCGGGTCGGAGTTTCTATTCCAATTTCTCATACTTGCATGCAAATGCACTGATCTAGCGCGCGAAACAGCGATTCCGCACAGAAATACACTTCTCAAACGAAGAAACGTCGAATCTGACATAAGCTCGAATAAATCGTGATCGTGCTTGCCGAATCGGAGTTTTCGTGCCAATTTCGCATATTTGCATGCAAATGCACTGATCTAGCGCGCGAAACAGCGATTCCGCACAGAAATACACTTCTCAAACGAAGAATCGTCGAATCTGACATAAGCTCGAATAAATCGTGGTCGTGCTTGCCGAATCGGAGTTTCCGTGCCAATTTTGCATACTTGCATGGAAATGCACTGATATAGCACGCGAAACAGCGATTCCGCACAGAAATACACTTCTGAAACGAAGAATCGTCGAATCTGACATAAGCTCGAATAAATCGTGATCGTGATTGCCGGGTCGGATTTTCTATTCCAATTTCGCATACTTGCATGCAAATGCACTGATATAGCACGCGAAACAGCGATTCCGTACAGAAATACACTTCTGAAACGAAGAATCGTCGAATCTGACATAAGCTCGAATAAATCGTGGTCGTGCATGCCGAATCGGACTTTCCGTACCAATTTCGCATATTTGCATACAAATGCACTGATCTAGCACGCTAAACAGCGATTCCGTACAGAAATTCATTTGTGAAACGAATAATCGTTGAATCTGACATAAGCTCGAATAAATCATGATCGTGCTTGCCAAATCGGAGTTTTCGTGCCAGTTTCGCATATTTGCATGCAGATGCACTGATCTAGCGCGCGAAACAGCGATTCCGCACAGAAATACACTTCTGAAACGAAGAATCGTCGAAACTGACATAGGCTCGAATAAATTGTGATCGTGCTTGCCGGGTCGGAGTTTCTATTCCAATTTCGCATACTTGCATGCAAATGCACTGATATAGCACGCGAAACAGCGATTCCGCACAGAAATACACTTCTGAAACGAAGAATCGTCGAATCTGACATAGGCTCGAATAAATTGTGATCGTGCTTGCCGGGTTGGAGTTTCTATTCCAATTTCGCATACTTGCATGCAAATGCACTGATATAGCACGCGAGACAGCGATTCCGCACAGAAATACACTTCTGAAACGAAGAATCGTCGAAACTGACATAGGCTCGAATAAATTGTGATCGTGCTTGCCGGGTCGGAGTTTCTGTGCCAATTTTGCATACTTGCATGGAAATGCACTGATATAGCACGCGAAACAGCGATTCCGCACAGAAATACACTTCTGAAACGAAGAATCGTCGAATCTGACATAAGCTCGAATAAATCGTGATCGTGCTTGCCGAATCGGAGTTTCCGTGCCAATTTTGCATACTTGCATGGAAATGCACTGATATAGCACGCGAAACATCGATTCCGCACAGAAATACACTTCTGAAACGATGAATCGTCGAATCTGACATAGGCTCGAATAAATTGTGATCGTGCTTGCCGGGTCGGATTTTCTATTCCAATTTCGCATACTTGCATGCAAATGCACTGATCTAGCGCGCGAAACAGCGATTCCGCACAGAAATACACTTCTGAAACGAAGAATCGTCGAATCTGACATAAGCTCGAATAAATCGTGGTCGTGCATGCCGAATCGGAGTTTCGATTCCAATTTCTCATACTTGCATGCAAATGCACTGCTCTAGCGCGCGAAACAGCGATTCCGCACAGAAATACACTTCTGAAACGAAGAATATCGGAACAGATATAGGCTCGAATAAATTGTGATCGTGCTTGCCGGGTCGGATTTTCTATTCCAATTTCGCATACTTGCATGCAAATGCATTGATATAGCACGCGAAACTGCGATTCCGTACAGAAATACACATCTGAAACGAAGAATCGTCGAATCTGACATAAGCTCGAATAAATCGTGGTCGTGCATGCCGAATCGGAGTTTCCGTACCAATTTCGCATATTTGCATACAAATGCACTGATCTAGCGCGCGAAACAGCGATTCCGCACAGAAATACACTTCTGAAACGAAGAATCGTCGAATCTGATATAAGCTCGAATAAATCGTGATCGTGCCTGCCGAATCGGAGTTTTCGTGCCAATTTCGCATATTTGCATGCAAATGCACTGATCTAGCGCGCGAAACAGCGATTCCGCACAGAAATACACTTCTCAAACGAAGAATCGTCGAATCTGACATAAGCTCGAATAAATCGTGATCGTGCTTGCCGAATCGGAGTTTCCATGCCAATTTCGCATATCTGCATACAAATACACATATCTAGCACGCGAAACAGCGATTCCGCACAGAAATACACTTCTGAAACGAAGAATCGTCGAATCTGACATAGGCTCGAATAAATTGTGATCGTGCTTGCCAGGTCGGAGTTTCTATTCCAATTTCGCATACTTGCATACAAATGCACTGATCTAGCGCGCGAAACAGCGATTCCGCACAGAAATACACTTCTCAAACGAAGAATCGTCGAATCTGACATAAGCTCGAATAAATCGTGGTCGTGCTTGCCGAATCGGAGTTTCCGTGCCAATTTTGCATACTTGCATGGAAATGCACTGATATAGCACGCGAAACAGCGATTCCGCACAGAAATACACTTCTGAAACGAAGAATCGTCGAATCTGACATAAGCTCGAATAAATCGTGATCGTGATTGCCGGGTCGGAGTTTCGATTCCAATTTCGCATATTTGCATGCAGATGCACTGATCTAGCGCGCGAAACAGCGATTCCGCACAGAAATACACTTCTGAAACGAAGAATCGCCGAATCTGACATAGGCTCGAATAAATTGTGATCGTGCTTGCCGGGTCGGATTTTCTATTCCAATTTCGCATACTTGCATGCAAATGCACTGGTCTAGCGCGCGAGACAGCGATTCCCCACAGAAATACACTTCTGAAACGAAGAATCGTCGAATCTGACATAAGGTCGAATGAATCGTGGTCGTGCTTGCCGAATCGGAGTTTCTGTGCCAATTTTGCATACTTGCATGGAAATGCACTGATATAGCACGCGAAACAGCGATTCCGCACAGAAATACACTTCTGAAACGAAGAATCGTCGAATCTGACATAAGCTCGAATAAATCGTGATCGTGATTGCCGGGTCGGAGTTTCGATTCCAATTTCTCATACTTGCATGCAAATGCACTGATCTAGCGCGCGAAACAGCGATTCCGCACAGAAATACACTTCTGAAACGAAGAATGTCGAAACAGACAAAGGCTCGAATAAATTGTTATCGTGCTTGCCGGGTCGGATTTTCTATTCCAATTTCGCATACTTGCATGCAAATGCACTGATATAGCACGCGAAACAGCGATTCCGTACAGAAATACACTTCTGAAACGAAGAATCGTCGAATCTGACATAGGCTCGAATAAATTGTGATCGTGCTTGCCGGGTTGGAGTTTCTATTCCAATTTCGCATACTTGCATGCAAATGCACTGATATAGCACGCGAAACAGCGATTCCGCACAGAAATACACTTCTGAAACGATGAATCGTCGAATCTGACATAGGCTCGAATAAATTGTGATCGTGCTTGCCGGGTCGGATTTTCTATTCCAATTTCGCATACTTGCATGCAAATGCACTGATCTAGCGCGCGAGACAGCGATTCCGCACAGAAATACACTTCTGAAACGAAGAATCGTCGAATCTGACATAAGCTCGAATAAATCGTGATCGTGATTGCCGGGTCGGAGTTTCGATTCCAATTTCTCATACTTGCATGCAAATGCACTGATCTAGCGCGCGAAACAGCGATTCCGCACAGAACTACACTTCTGAAACGAAGAATGTCGAAACAGACATAGGCTCGAATAAATTGTGATCGTGCTTGCCGGGTCGGATTTTCTATTCCAATTTCGCATACTTGCATGCAAATGCATTGATATAGCACGCGAAACAGCGATTCCGTACAGAAATACACTTCTGAAACGAAGAATCGTCGAATCTGACATAAGCTCGAATGAATCGTGGTCGTGCATGCCGAATCGGAGTTTCCGTACCAATTTCGCATATTTGCATACAAATGCACTGATCTAGCACGCGAAACAGCGATTCCGCACAGAAATACACTTCTCAAACGAAGAATCGTCGAATCTGACATAAGCTCGAATAAATCGTGGTCGTGCATGCCGAATCGGAGTTTCCGTACCAATTTCGCATATTTGCATACAAATGCACTGATCTAGCACGCTAAACAGCGATTCCGTACAGAAATTCATTTGTGAAACGAATAATCGTTGAATCTGACACAAGCTCGAATAAATCATGATCGTGCTTGCCAAATCGGAGTTTTCGTGCCAATTTCGCATATTTGCATGCAGATGCACTGATCTAGCGCGCGAAACAGCGATTCCGCACAGAAATACACTTCTGAAACGAAGAATCGTCGAAACTGACATAGGCTCGAATAAATTGTGATCGTGCTTGCCGGGTCGGAGTTTCTATTCCAATTTCGCATACTTGCATGCAAATGCACTGATATAGCACGCGAAACAGCGATTCCGCACAGAAATACACTTCTGAAACGAAGAATCGTCGAATCTGACATAAGCTCGAATAAATCGTGATCGTGCTTGCCGAATCGGAGTTTCTGTGCCAATTTTGCATACTTGCATGGAAATGCACTGATATAGCACGCGAAACAGCGATTCCGCACAGAAATACACTTCTGAAACGATGAATCGTCGAATCTGACATAGGCTCGAATAAATTGTGATCGTGCTTGCCGGGTCGGATTTTCTATTCCAATTTCGCATACTTGCATGCAAATGCACTGATCTAGCGCGCGAAACAGCGATTCCGCACAGAAATACACTTCTGAAACGAAGAATCGTCGAATCTGACATAAGCTCGAATAAATCGTGATCGTGCTTGCCGAATCGGAGTTTCCGTGCCAATTTTGCATACTTGCATGGAAATGCACTGATATAGCACGCGAAACAGCGATTCCGCACAGAAATACACTTCTGAAACGAAGAATCGTCGAATCTGACATAAGCTCGAATAAATCGTGATCGTGATTGCCGGGTCGGAGTTTCGATTCCAATTTCTCATACTTGCATGCAAATGCACTGATCTAGCGCGCGAAACAGCGATTCCGCACAGAAATACACTTCTGAAACGAAGAATGTCGAAACAGACATAGGCTCGAATAAATTGTGATCGTGCTTGCCGGGTCGGATTTTCTATTCCAATTTCGCATACTTGCATGCAAATGCATTGATATAGCACGCGAAACTGCGATTCCGTACAGAAATACACTTCTGAAACGAAGAATCGTCGAATCTGACATAGGCTCGAATAAATTGTGATCGTGCTTGCCGGGTTGGAGTTTCTATTCCAATTTCGCATACTTGCATGCAAATGCACTGATATAGCACGCGAAACAGCGATTCCGCACAGAAATACTCTTCTGAAACGAAGAATCGTCGAATCTGATATAAGCTCGAATAAATCGTGATCGTGCTTGCCGAATCGGAGTTTTCGTGCCAATTTCGCATATTTGCATGCAAATGCACTGATCTAGCGCGCGAAACAGCGATTCCGCACAGAAATACACTTCTCAAACGAAGAATCGTCGAATCTGACATAAGCTCGAATAAATCGTGGTCGTGCATGCCGAATCGGAGTTTCCGTACCAATTTCGCATATTTGCATACAAATGCACTGATCTAGCGCGCGAAACAGCGATTCCGCACAGAAATACACTTCTGAAACGAAGAATCGTCGAATCTGATATAAGCTCGAATAAATCGTGATCGTGCCTGCCGAATCGGAGTTTTCGTGCCAATTTCGCATATTTGCA
>NW_027471919.1:0-16565 GCF_051020765.1 Lasioglossum baleicum | reverse complement strand
TTAGTATTCAATTCAGTGACGGGCCCTTTATGTTCATGTATGAATTCGAAGATTGATGGCCAGAACTTTCTAGAACGTTACTACCCGCTATGTGACTCGACCGGATAAGTCAATAGCTCCACCTATCCTGTGATGCCGAGAGACAATCCAGGTAATCCGAGGGTAAATCCTCTGATGGATATTGGCAATAGATACCATAATTCGCGGAGTGAATGTTAAAATATAGCGTCACTCCGTTTGAGAACGTTACGAACTGTTATAAGGTCGAACGTATTACCGAGCACAATATCCTCCAAAAAAATAACCCGCCGTATTGAGAGAATAGCGTCGTGTTTATAAAAATACATTTGCATGCAGTTTAGTGACAGCACGTTGAATTCATGAATGAATTGAAATATCGAGGGTCAATGCGTTCGAGAATGTTATCAATTTCTTTGTGAGGCGTACGGTTAAGTCAATAGCTTCACCTATGCTTGGATTCCGAGCGTCGGACTAGGTATTCCGAGAGTAAATCCGCATCACAGTATTGGCAATAGATACCTTAACTCGCGGATTGAATATTAAAGTGGAGCGTCAATCCGTTGTAGAACATTATCTATTCGTGTAGGGTTAAACATCCTACAGAATGCCTTACCCTCCAAAAATCTTATTAGCTGTATCGGGAGTATAACACCATATTCTGCTGTAGGATCAAGTATACAATTTAGCGACGTCACCTTAAATTCATTCATGATTTAGAAGATCGAGGGTCAAAGCGTTCGAGGACGTTGCCACCTTCTGTCAATTCACGCATTGTTATGTTGAAGTAGAGAGTCAAACCGCCGGTGAACAATACAGGTAAGTATAAGGTCATTGTTTTTGCAGATTACGTCACCTTCCGAGAACATAACTGATAGCAGGGAGTGTGATGCTTCATGTTCAATGACACAAATTAGTGTTCTTATCAGTGTCGGGACCAATAAATTCATGTATGGATGGGGGGATAGCGAGGCTAACCGTTTCAAAACGTTACCAACTTCTTAGAGAATCGCACATGTATGGCAATAGCTTCACATACCCTGCAAGTCCGAGAGCAATACCTGGTATCGCAGGAGTATATCAGACCAGGAATACTAGGAGCACATCCGCTGTACAACATTGGCAATTGACTCCTGAATTGTCGGCATGAGCATTAAAGTAGGGAGTCAAATCGTTGGAGAACATTACCAAGTGTTATAAACACATTCTTTTTACAGAATAAGTTACCTTCCGAGAACGTATCTCGCTGTACCGAGAGTATAACTTCATGTCCAGAGAAGCACACTGGAACACATTTTAGTAATGGGCACCATAGTTTCGTGCATGAATTACAAGATCGATTGTCAAACCGTTCCAGAACGATACTCCGTCCGTTGAGAGACAAAAATCTAAATCATCAACACCACCTAACCTTATAATTCCGCGCCACAAACTATGTATTCGGAGAGTATATGCGCAGAACAGTATTCACAATAGACACCCTAATTCACGGTGCGTGTATCAAAGTAAAGTCTCCTACCGATGTAGAACGTTCTTTATTGGTATAGAGTCAAACATTTTACCGATGCCATATCTTCCGAGAAGCTAACCCGCTGTATCGAGAGTGTAACTTCGTGGACAGAGATAAAAATTAGTATACATTTTAGTGACGAGCACCTTTCTTTCATGCACGAATAGCAATACTGAAAGTCAAACCGTTCGAGACCGTTACCACCTTCCTTGGGAATAGAACGGCTAAGTCAACAGGTTCACGCATACTGTGATTCCGAGCATTAAACCACGTACTCCTGGAGTAAATCCGGTGAACAGTTTTGACAACAGACATCATAATTCAGGGTTTGATTGTAGAAGCAGACAGCCAAACCGTTGTAGAACGTTACCTTTTGGTATAGAAACAAGCATTTTACCTACAGACGAACCCTCGGAGTCGATATCCAGCCACATAACTTCGTATTGATAGGAAGAAGTTAGTAAACATTTTTGTGACGGGCACTTTAACTTCATGGCCGAATCAGAAGATGCAGGGCCAAACCGCTCCAGAAAGTTGCCGCTTCTCTGAGAGTCGAACGTCTGTGTCAATATCTCCACCTATCCTGTGATTCCGAGTGGCAAACCGGGTATTCCGAAATTATTCCTCTGTAGAGTACTAGCAATGGACACCTTAATTTACGGTTTAAAGAGGAATATAGAAATTCGTACCATTGTACAACGGTCCAGCAGGTATATGGTCAAACTTTGTACCGGATACATTGCCATACAAAAACCTAACCAGTTGTAGCGACTGTCATGCTTACTACCTCACGGAATCAAATTAGTAGACATTTTAAATTGACGCACAACATATTTTCGCGTGTGAATGGTATAATCTAGAGGCATACAGTTCGAGAACGTTTCCACTATCTGTGAGAGTCGGACGGATAAGTCAATAGCTTCATCTATCCAGAGATTCAGAGAGACAAACCAAGTATTCCAGGAATCAATCCACTGAAGATTATTGCCAATGGACACCGTAATTCGAGGACTGAATATTAAGACTGAGCTTTAAATCGTTTGTGAACGTTATCAAGTGTTTCAAAGTCAGAAGTTTTACCTAAGGCCGTACGATTCGCGAAACTCACCCGTTTCTTCGAGGGTATAACTTCGAAATCAGACAACCACACTCGTCCACCACTAAGTTACGGCATCTTAAATTAATGCATGAATTAGAGGATCGAGATTCAAAGCGTTCGAGAACGTAGCCACCAGATGTGAGAGACGAACGGCTAAGTCAATAGCTTCATCTATCCTGTGATTCCGAGAGTAATGCCAGGTATTTCGTAAGTAACTCCGCTGAACTGTATTAGGAATAGATACCAGAGTCATGACTTGAAAATTAAAGTAGATCGTCAAACCGCTCGAAAACGATCCCACCTTCTGTGAGAGACGAACGGCTAAGTCGATAGCGTCATCTGTCCCATGAGTCCAAAGGACAAGCCAGGGATACGGTGAGTGAATCCGCTGAACATAGTTGACAATAGACCTTATCTTACGGTATCAATATTAAGGTACAGAGACAAATCGATGTAGATCGTTACCCATTCGTGCAGAGCCAAACATTTTGCCGAAGTCCTTACCTTCGGAGATCCTCACTCGCTGCATCGAGAGTATAAATTCGTGTTCTGAAAAAGAAATTACTATGCATTTCAGTGATGGGCACGTAATCTTCGTGTATGGATTAGAATATCTGGGGTCGAACAGTTCGATAACATTACCACCATGTGTGAGAGACGAACGATCAACTCAACTGCTTCATACATCCTGCGATTCTGAGTGTCAAATCAGGTATTCCGGATGTAAATCCGCTGAAGAGTATGTTACACGATGTTAAGGTGCCCGCCACTAAAATGTATACGAATTTGTATCTCTGATTACGAAGTTACACTCTCGATAATGCGGGTGATGTTCGGGGAAGGTACGGCCCTCGGTAAAACGTTCGACTTTATAAGAATTGGTAACGCTTTTAAACGGTTTTAAGCTCTATTGTAATATTCAAACCGCGAATTACGGTGTCTATTGCTAATACTGTTCAGCGAATTTACTCCCGGAATACCAGGTTTGACTCTCGAAACCACAGGATAGATGAAACTATGGACTCATCCGTTCGGCCCACAAAGAGTGTGGTAACGCTCTCGAACGGTTTCAACATTCGATCTCTTAATTCATACATGAACATAAGGGACCCGATACTGAAGTGAATACTAATTTCGTTCACTGAACACGAAGGTATACACTCGATACGCGGGATTAGTTTTTCGGAGGGTAAGGACTTCGATAAAACGTCTGACTCCATATCAATTGCTAACTCTCTCGAACGGTTTGACGCTCTACTATAATATTCAAATCGTGATGTAAGGTGCCTTTTGCCAATACTGTTAAGCCGATTTACTCCCAGAATACTTGGTTTGACTCACGGAATCTCAGGACAGGTGAAGCTATTCACTTTGCCGCTCGTCTCCCAGATAAGGTGGTAACGTCCACTAGTGGTTTGACGCTCGATCTCCAAATTCATACATGAAGTGGAAGTGCCCGTCACTGAAATGGGGACTAACCACTTTCTCTGAACAGGCAGTTATACTCTCGAAACAGCCGGTTAGTTTTTAAGGGGATAAGGTCTTCTGAAAAATGTTTAACTCTTTAGCAATCGGTAACGATCTACACCGGTTTGACAGTCAATTTTAATATTCATTGCGTGAACGAAGGTGTCTATAGTCAATACTGATCAGCGGATTTACTCCAGGAATACCTGGTTTGGCTCTAGGAATCACAGGACGCTGAAGCTATTCACATAGCCGTTCCATTCGCAAAGAAGGACGTAATGTTCTCGAACGGTTTGACAGTCGATCTTCTACATTAAACATGAAACTATGGTGACCGTCACTTAAACGTGTACCTATTTGTTTATCTGATCACGAATATAAACACTCGAAACAGCGGATAGGTTCTCGGAAGGTCAGGCCTTCGGAAACGAGTTTGACTCCAATATGCAACGGTCTACAGTGGTGTGAATCTGTACTTTATTTTCCATACCGTGAATTACGGTGTTTATTACAATACCGTACTGCGCATTTACTTCCGGAATACCTGGTTTGTCTCTCGGGCACACAGGATAGGTGAAGCTATTTCCTTAGATGTGGATTCACAATAAAGTTGGTAACGTTCTGGAACGGTTTGGCTCTCGATCTTCTCATACGTATCCAAAATTAAGGTGTGTTCCTTATATAGTGTCTAGCAATTTGTTTCCGTGGGCACTTTAGCAGACACTTGCTGCAGCGTGTAAAGTTCTTGGATGGTAATGTATTCGGTAAAAATGCGTGACTCCATATGAACTAGTAATGTTCGCCGACGGCTTGAACTTCTACTGTAATAACCATACCGTTAATTAAGGAATGTATTGCCAATATTGATCAGCGGTATTACCCCTAATATAACTGGTGTGACTCTCGCAATCACAGGATATGTGAAGCTACAGACTATGCTGTGTGACGCTCATAGAAGATGGTACCATTTTCGAACGCTTTGACTCTCGATGTTGATGTTTATACAAAAAATTTGTGTCCGTCCACTAAAATGTCTACTAATTTGTTTCCGTTGACATCAAGTGTGACACTCGATAAAGCGCGTTAGGTTCTCGGAAAGTAGGGTATTCGGTAACAATCATGACTTAATAAGAATTGGTAATTTTCGTCGACTGATCGACAGCCTACTTTAATTTTCGTACTGTGAATTAATGTGTCTGCTGCCAATACTCATCAGCGGATTTACTCCCGGAATTCCAGATTTGAATCGCGGAGTCACAGGAGTGGTGAAGCTCTTGACGTTGCCGTTCGAACCTCATATATCGTGGTAACGGTCTCGAAGGGTCTGAAACCCGATCTTCTCATTCATACATGAAATTAATGCGCGCATCACTAAAGTGAACGCTAGTTCGCCATTTGAACACGATGTTATACCCTCGATGAAGCGTGTGAGGTTCGCCGAAACTAATGTCTTGGGTAAAACAATTGACTTCATAGCAACTGTTAACGTCCACAAACGGTTTGACGCTTTATTTTAATATCAAAACCGTGAAATAAGGTGCCTACAGCCAATACTGTACAGCTGACTTAGTCCCGGGATACCTGGTTAGACACTAGGAAACGCAGGATGCATGAACCTGTTAACATAACCGTTCTATTCTGAAAGAAGGTAGAAACGTGCTCATGCGGTTTGACCCAGGATCTTCCGACAAATTCATGAAATTAAGGTGCCCCTCACTGAGGTGAATACTAATTTCGTTCTCTGGACACCAAGTTATGCTCTCGATGAATCGGGTGAAGTTCGCGGAAGGTAAGGTCTACAGTAAAACGTTTGACTTTATAGCAATTTGTAACGTTCTCAATCAGCGTCACGCTGTACATTGATATTCAAACCGTGATATAACAAGTCCATCGCCAATACTATTCAGCGGATGTACTCTTGATATTCCTAGTGTGACTCACGGAACTACAGGATAGGTGAAGCTATTGTGATATATGTGCGATTTCACAAAGAGGTTGGTAACCTTCCCGAACTGTTTGACACTCGACCTTCTAATTCATACATGAAGTAAAGGTGCCCGTCTCTGAAATGAATATTAATTTGCGTTTCTGAGTTCGAAGTTATACTCTCGATACAGAAGGTTAGGTTCTGCGAATGTAAGGTATTCGGCAAAAGGAATTAGTTTACACCAATTACTAATGTTCACAGACGGTTTAACTCTCTACATTAATATTCATACTGTTAATTAAGGTGTCTATTTCCAATACTGTTCAGCGGATTTACTCTTGGAATACCTGGTTTGGCCCTCGGAATCACACGATAGATGAGGCTGTGGTCTATGCCATCCGACTCTCGAGGAATGTGGTGCCGCTACCTATCGACTAGTCACCCGATCTTGTACTTCATACATGAAATTAAGTTGCTGTGACCAAGATGTATATTGATTTGCTCCTCAGAACACGAAGTTATACTCTCGATACAGCGGGTTATTTTCTCGGAAAGTAATGCCGGCGGTTAAAAGTTTAACTATTCAAATAGATAACGATCTACAACGGTTTGACACGCGATATTTCTATTAATAGATGACAATAAGTTGCCCGTCACAACAATATATAATAATGTGTTTCTGTGATCACGAAGTTATACTTTCGATACAGCGGGCTTGGTTTTCTGAAGGAACGGACTTCTGTAAAAAGTTGGACAGTGTTCCAATAGGTAGCGTCTTTCACAGGTTTGACGCCCTACTATACTAATAATATCACGAATCAACATGTCCATTGGTAGTACTGCACTGAGGAGTGACTCCCGGAATATCGGGTGTGACTTTCGCTATCACAGGACAGGAAAAGCTATAGAATTAGATGTGCGACTATCAAGAAGGGTGGTAACATTCTCCAACTGTTTGACTATCGATATTTCGATTCGGCATGAAGCTAAGTTACCCGTCAGTAAAGTCGATGCTAATGTGTTTTTCTGAACAGGACGTTATACTCTCTATACAGAGGGCTTAGGTCTCAGAAGGTAAGGCCTTCGGTAAATAGTCTGACACTATACCTATAGGTACGGCATTCCAAAGGTTTGAAGATATACTTTAGTATTCATACCGTGAATTAACTTGTCCATTGGCTGTTCTGCTCTGTGAATATACTCCCCGAGTACGTGATCTGACTCTCGGAATCAGGGAACAGGTTAAAGCTGATCGACTTAGCAGTTCGACTCGCGAAGAAGATTGTATCGTTCTCGGGCGGTTTTATTTTAGATTTTGATATTAAATCAAGAAAATGTGGTGCCCGTCTGCTAGTATGTCTGCTAATTTGTTACCGTGAACATTAAACAAGACGCTGGCTACAGTAGAATATGTTCTCGGAAGGGCGGATATTGGGTAAATATAATGACACTATGACAATAGGTAACGTTCTACAACGGTTTTACTCAGTACGTTAACATGTACAGCCGGTAATAGGTTGTCTAATGCCAGTGCTGTACGGCGTATTTACCCCCGTTGCACCTGATTGGTCTCTCGGAGTCACACGAAAGGCGATGCCATAGAATTATCCGTTCGAAACTCAAACAGGGTGATAACGTTCACGAATGGTTTGAACGTCGATTGACTGATTCCCACATGAAATTAATGAATCCGTCCCTAAAATGTAATCTAATTTGCTCCTTTGACCACGAAGTTATGCTCTCGACACAGCTGGTTAGCTACTCGAATGGTACGGCCTTTGGTGAGGAGTAAGACTCTATACCGATAGGAAAAGATGTACAGCTCTGCGACTATCTACTTTAGTATTCATACCGTGAATTAACGTGTCTGTTGCCAATAATCTTCAGCGGACTTAGTCCCGGGAACCTTATTTATCTCTCGGAGTCGCACGATATGTGCAGCTATTGACTCAGTCGCCCGACTCACAAAGACGGTTGGAAAGTTCTCTAACGATTTGACACTCGATCTTCTAAATCATATATGAAAATAAGGTGTCCGTCTGCTAAAGTGTCTATTAATTTGATTCCGAGTATACTAAGCATGACAATGGCAAAAAAGGGTAAGATTTGCAGAAGATATGGCCTTCGGTAAATAGTTTGACTCTAAACCAATATGTACCCTGCAACGGCTTGACTTGGTACTATGTTATTTGAACCGTGAGTTAAGGTGTCTATTTCTAATAGTGTATAATGGATTTACTCCCGGATTAACTGGATCCGTCGTCGGAATTACAAGGAATGTGAAGCTATTGACTAAGCCGTCCGACTCTCAAAGAGGGTGTAACCTTCTCGAACGGCTTGCCACTGGATCTTCTTATTCGTATATGAAATTATGATGCCCGTCACTTTAATGTTTACTAATTTGATCCTCTGCAAACAAAATTATACTCTAGTTGAAGCGGGTGAGGTTCGGGGATGGTGCGGCCTTCGGTATGGCACTTCACTGTACAAAAATTAGTAACGTTCTCAAACGGTTTCACGATCTATTTTAATTTTCGATGTGTGAATTAAGGTGTCAGTTGCTAATATTCTTCAGCGAACTTACTCCCGGATTACCTGATTTGACTCTCGGAATCACAAGACATATGGAGCTATTGACTAATCTGTTCAACTCTCAAAGAGGGTGCTAAAATTCTTGATCGGTTTCGCCATCGGTTTTGTAATTCATACATGAAGATAAGGAATCCGTCACTGAAATGAATACTAATTTCTTTCTCTGAACGCGAGGTTATACTCGCGATTCAGTTGGTCACCTTTTCGGAGGGTAAGGTCTTCTGCAGAACGTTTGACTTTATTCGAGTTGGTAATGTTCTACAACGGTTTGAGGTTCTGCTTTAATATTCAAACCGCGAAATGGCCTAATGTCAATACTGTGCGGCGGATACAGACGCGGATTATCTGGCTTGACTCTTGGCGGCGAAGTATAGGTGAAGCTGTTTACTTAACCGTGTGACTCTTGAAGACAGTGGTAAAGTCCTCGAAATGTTTCACGCATGATACTTCTATTCGAATGTGTAAGAAAGGTGCCCGTCATGCAAATGAATACTAATATTTTCTCTAAACAAGAACATAAACTCTAGGTGTAGCGGGTTAGGGTCGCAGAAGGTAAGGTATTCGGAAGAAGAAGGTCTTTAGACCAATTGGTGAAGTTCTCCGTCAGTTTGACGCTCCAAATAAATATATATGCCGCTGATTGATATGGGATATTGCCTATAATATTCAGCAGACTTACTCCCAGAGAACCTGGTTTGTCTCTCGGATTCACGAGATAGGTGAAACAATTGACATAACTGTGCGATTCTCTAAGGAGGTGGTAACATTCTGAAAAGTTTTGACCCTCGATCTTCTAATTCATACATGTAATTAATGTGACCGTCTCTAAAATGTATACTAATATGTTTCTCCGAATTCGAAATTATGCCCGCGAACGAGCGGGTTGGCTTCTTGGAAAGTTTGGTATTCTGTAAGCATAATGACCTTATACCAGTTGGTTCCGTTCTTCGACGATTTGAAGGCCTGCTTTAATATTGAAACCGTGAATTAAGGTTTCTATTGCTGATATAGTTCAGCGTGTTTTCTCCTGGAATACCTTGTTTGATACTCGGAATCGCTGGAACTGTGAAGATATCGACTTATCCATTCGTCTCACACAGAAGTTGGCAACGATCTCGACCGGATTGATCCTCGACCATCTAATACATACATGATGATAAGGTGCCCATCTCCGAAATGCAGACTAATTTTTTCCCAAGTACACGAAGTTATAGTCTCAACAGAGCCGGTTAGCTTTTCGGAGTGTATGGTCATTGGTAAAATGTTTGATTTTATACCAATTGTCAATGCTCTCATACGCTTTTCACGCTGTACTTAAATACTCAAACCGTGAAATGAGGTGTCTGTTGCAAATAATTTTCAGCGAATTTGCTGCAGGAATTCGTGGTTTGACTCTAGGAATCACAGGGTGGGTGAAGTTATTACCATAGCTGTTCCACACACAAAGAAGGTGGGATCGCTCTCGAACGGTTTGACTGTCATTTATTCTGTGCATATATGAAAATAAGGTGTTCGTCTGCTAAAATGCTCATTTGATTCAGTGGAAACTATGATAGGCACACGCTGCAGCGGGATAGATTCGCGGAAGGTAACCTATTGGTTAAAAAGAATGACTTTTGTTTAATGGATATTACTGTCCGGCGGTTTGTCTCCATGTACGAATTACACGATCGAGTGCCAGAGCCTTCGAGGACATTACCACATTCCTTAAAGTCGAACGCCTAAGACAGTACCTGTACCTATCGTGCGATTCCGCGAGTTAAGCCAGGTATTCCGGGAGTAAATACGCTGAAGAGTATTGGCAATAGATACCTTAACTCAGGGTTTGAATGTTAAAGCAGGCCGTCAAACCGCTGTTGAACGATACCCATTGGTATAGAGTATAACACTTTAAAGATAGCCATACCTTCGGAGATGCTAATCTGCCATTTCTAGAATATAACTTCCTGATCAGAGAACGAAAATCATATTCATTTCAGTAATGGGGACCTTAGCTTCGTGTCTGAATTAGAAGATCGAGGGTCAATCCGCTGGAGGACGATGCCACTCTCTGTGAGAGACTAACTGCTAAGTCAATATCTTCACCTATCCAGCCATTCCGAGAGCCATGCCAAGTATTCCGGGAGTAAAGCCGCTGAAGATGATTGGTAATGGACAACATAATTCACGGTTTGAATACTAATGTATAGCATCAAACCATTTTAGAGCGTTTCAAATCGCTATAGAGTCAAACGTTTACCGATGCCGTTTACTTCCGCAAATCTCGTCGGCTTCATCGAGAGTATATCTTCGAGTTCAGAGAAAGGAATTAGCCTTCATTTGAGAGACGGGATACTTAACTTCATGTATGAACGAGAAGACTGAGATTCGATCCGGACGAGAACGTTACTGCATTTTTTGAGAGACGAACAGCTAATTCAAGAGATTCACTTATTCCATGATTCCAAGGGTCACGTGGGGGACTCCGGTCGTAGATCCGCTGAACAGTTCTGCAATAGTTACCATAGACCATGGTACGTATATTAATGTAGAGCGTAAATTCGTTTGAGAATGCAACCAATTGATATAATGTCAAATGCTTTAATGAAGACCTTCCCTACCGGAAGCCAGTTGCGCTGTACCGAGAGCATAACTTCGTGTTCAAGGAAGCAGATCAGTATATATTTTAGTGACGGCACCCTTTATTTCGTGTCTAAATTAGAATATCAAGTGTCAAACCATTCGACAACTTTGAAACCGTCTGTGGGAGACGAACTGCTACGTCAATAGCTTCACTTATCCTGGGATTCCGAAGTTAAAGCACGTATTCCCGGTGTGAGTCCGCTGAACAGCTTTGGATACAAGCACCTTAATTTACTATTTGAATTATTGTCAAATGATTACAGAAGGCGATAACTTCCGCGAATCACACCTGCTTCATCGAGAGATTCAGTTCGTGTTGAGGGGTGAACAATGGTATGCATTTAAGGGACGGGCACCTTCATTTCATCAATGATATAGAAGGTCGATGGTCGAACATGTATACATCGTTACCACCATTCCTGAGAGTCGCACAGCAAATCCAGTCGATTCACCTATCCTGTTATTCCGAGAGTCAAACCATGTATTGCGGGAGTAAATATGTTGAACTGTTTTGGCAATAGACACCTCAATTCACGGAATGAATAATGATGTGGAGAGTCAAACCGTCCATGAACGTTACGTACAGTAATAGAGTCAAACCTTTTAACGAAGGCCTTAAATTTCTAGAAGCTAACGCGTTGTGTCGAGGAGACGACGTCGTGTTCAGAGAAGCAATTTATTATACATTTCAGTGACGGGTTACTTAATTTCATTTACGAATTAGAAGATCGAGAGTCAAACCGTTAGTGATCGAAACCACCTTCTTTGCAAGCGGAACGGCTAGGTCTGTAGCTCCTCGTATCTTGTAAATCGGAGAATCAATTCAGGTATTCCGGGGGTAAATGCGCTGAACAGTATTGGCAGCAGACACCCAATCGCACGGTATGATTACTAATGTAGAGCGTCTATCCGTCTGCGAGGGTTACAAATTGGTTTAAAGTCAAAAGTTTAACAGAAAACCTCACCCACCAAAGCCTATCTTGCTGTATCGTGAGTATAGCTTCGTGTTTAGAGGAACTAACATGTTTACAGGTCAGTGACGGCCACCTCAATTTCGTGTATGAAAAGAAGATCGATCGTCATGCCCTTTCATAACGTTACCACCTCTTTTGCGTGTTGCACGGCTAAGTCAATATCTTCTTTTAAATTTGATACTGCGAGTCAAACAAGGTATTGTAGGAGAAAATCTGCAAAGCATTCATGACATTAGACACCTTATTTTAGGGCTTGAATATAGTAGATCGGTAACCTATTAGAGAACGTTACCAACTTGTATCGGGTGAAACCATTTGTCGAAAGCCTTACTTGCGCTGAATATAAGCCACAGTATCGAGAGTATAACATCGTGATCGCCAAAGTAAATTAGTATGCATTTTGGTGACAGGCACCATAGTTTCTCGTATGAATTACATAGGTCGGCGTCAGAACGTTCGAAAACGTTGCCACCGTCTTTGAGAGTCGAATGTCTAAATCAGTAGCTTCACAGATCCCGTGATTACGAGAGTCAAACATGGTATTCCGGTAGAAAATTCATTGAACATTATTGGCAATAGGCACACTAATTCATTGTATGGATATTAAAGTTGATCGTCGAACCGTTCGAGTATATTACCAACTTGTATGAAGACAAACCTTTTATCGAATAACATATCGACCTTGAACGAACACAGAACTAGCCAGTGTCTTGCCTTGTGCCCGCGGAAACAAAATAGCAGTCATTATAGCTGGCCGAGACCTTATTTTCGTGACTGAATAGCAAAATCGACAGTCAAACTACTCTAGAACGTTACCACATTCTTTCGGATTCGAACGGCTAAGTCCATAGCTTCCGGTAATCCAATATTCAAAGAGGCAAATCATGAATTCCCGTAGTAAATGTTACTAATTTGCTACCTTGAACACTGAGCCGGACACTTGCTTCAGCGAGTTGGGCTTCTCGATAGGAATGGCCTTCGGTAAAAAGTTTGACTCTAAACTAAAAGATGAAGCTCTATAACCGTCTGACGCTCTACCTTCATATTCATACCGTGCAATAAGCTGTCTATTGACAATAATATCCAGCGGATGTGCTCCCGGAATACATGGTTTGCCTTTCCGAATTGCAGGATAAGTGAAGCTGTTAACATTGCTTCTCGATCATAAATTAGGTGGTAATATTCTTGAACGGCTTTTCTCATGATTCTTCGACTCATATATGTTATCGAGGTGCCCGTCATTAAAATGTATACTATCATGTTTCTCAGGACACGATGATACCCCCACGATAAGGCAGGCTATGTTCTCGGAATGTAAGGCGTCAGGTAAGGTGTATGAAGCTGTACCTATTGGTAATGTTCTGAAACGGTTTGACACTCTGCTTTGATATACAAACTGCGAATTGAGGTGCCCATTGACAATACTCTTTAGCGTATTTACTCTCGGATTACTTGGTTAGACTCTGGGAATCACAGGGTAGGTGTATCTATTGATATATTTGTTCGATTCTTAAAGAGGGAGATAACGTTCTGGAACGGTTTGACCATCGATCTTGAAATTCACCTGAAGTTAACGTGCTGACACGGAAATGAATACTGATTTCTTTCTCTCAACAGGAAGTTATACTATAGACAGAGCGGTTTAATTTTTCGGTGGGTATTGTCTTCGGTAAAGCGTTATTCTTTATAGCAATTGGTAACGTTCTCAAGCGGATTTTCGCTGTTCGTTAAACTTAAAACCGAGAACTAGTGTATCCGTTCCCAAGAATGTTCAGAGGATTTACGCCCGGAATACCTGGTCTGACCCTCGGAATCACTGCATGGGTGAAGCGATTGACCTAGAAGTTCGAACTCACAGTGAATGGTAACATTCTCGTTTCGTTTGTTCATCGATATACTAATTCATACATGAATTTAAGGTGCAGATACTAAAATGTATACTAATTTGTTTCTCTCAACACGATGTTATACTCTCAATACGGCCGGACAGTTTCTATTGCGGTAATGCTTTCGGTAGAAGGAATAATTTTAAACGATGTGGTTAAATTTCTCAACGGTTTGACTCACTACATTAATAATCATGCCGTGAATTATTTTGTCTATACTCTTCATCAGATTTCCTCCCGGATTACATGATTTGACTCTCAGATTCACAGGATATGCGAAGGCCATTGACATAGCTGTTCGACTCTCAAAGACGGTGGTTAAGTTCTCGAACGGTTAAACGATAGATATTCCAAATCATGCACGAATTTACGGTACTGTCACCAAAATGCGTGTTATACTCTCGATGTGGGGGGCTAGCTTCGCGGGCTGTAAGGCTTTCGGTAAATAGATTGTATTTATACCAGTGGGTAGCGCTTTACAATGGGATGATGGACTGCTTTAACATTCACATCGAGAATTAATGTATTTATTGCCAATACTCTGCAGTGGACTCACTGCCGGAGTACATGCTTGTCTCTCGGAATCGCATGATAGGTGAAGCTAATGACTTAGACGTTCGTTTGTCACAGAAGGAAGTAACGTTCTGGAACGGTTTGGCCCTCAATTTTCTAATTCATACATGTTGTTATGGTGCCCATCTACTGAAATGAGGACCAATTTCTTTCCTGAACACGCAGTTATACTCTCGATGAAGCGGGTGAGTTTTGCGGATAGTTAGGTCTTCGTTAAAAGGTTTGACATTATAACAATTGGTAACGTTCGCAAACGGATTGACGCCCTACTGTAATATTCAGATCGTGAATTAAGGGGTCTATTACTAAAACTCATCAGCGGACCCACTCCCGGAAGACCTTGTTTGACACTCCGAATCGCAAGATAGGTGCAGCTAGTGACGTAGCCGTTCGTCTCACAGAGAAGGTGGTAACGTTTTCGAACGAGTTGACATTCGACCTTCTAATTCATACATGAATTTATGGGACCTGTCACTAAATTGTGTGCTAGTGTGTTTCTCTGATCGCGGAGTTATACTCTCGATATGGCTGGATAGGTTCTCGGAACGTAACCCTTTCTGTAAGAAGTTTGAATCTAATCAATGTGTAATTGTCCACAATGGCTTGACGGTATTCTTCAATATTCATACCTCGAATTAAGGTGTCTACTGACGGTACCCTTTAGCGTATTTACCCCCAGCATATCCGCTTTGATTTTCGGAATCACAGCGTAGGTGTAGATATTGACGGAGCCGTTCGACACTCATAAAAGGTGGTATCGTTCTCGAACGGTTTGACTGTCGCCCTTCTTATTCACATATGAAATAAGGTTGCCCATCTCTAAAATAAATACAAATTTGCTTCTTGAAACATGAAGTAATACTCTCGATACCGCGGAATTCGTTCTCGGAAGGTAACGTAGTCTACAAGAAGAATGACTTTATATCAATTAGTTATGTTCCCCGACGATTTGACTCCCGACTTTAATGCTCTTGCCGTGAATTAAGGTGTCCGTTGTCAGAAGTGTCATGTGTACTGGCTCCCGGAATACCTTCTCTGACCATCGGAATCACTGGATAGTTGTAGCTATTGATCAAGAGGTTCAGTTTTCGAAGAAGGTGGTAACGCTGTGGAATGGTTTGACGCTCGCTCTTCTAATAGGTACAGGAAATTAAGGTGGACGTCACTAAAATGAATACTAATTTGTTTCCTTGGACTCGAAATTATTATCGCGATGCAGCAACTTATACTCACCGAAGGCGTAGTCTTTGGTAAAAGGAGTGTCTCTATACCAATTGATAATGGTCTGTGACAGTTTGACTCTCTACTTTAATACTAACACCGTGAATTATGGTGTCATTTGCCTTTATAATTCAGCTGACTTGCTTCAGTAACGACTTGTTTGACTCTAGGAATAACATGGTAGGTGAAGCTATTGCCTTAGCTATGCGACTCTTCATGAAGATGTTAACGATGTCGAACGGTATAACTTTCTATCTCCTTATTCATACATGAAGTGCTGTCGCTAAGTTGAATACTAATGTATTTCTGTAAACACTACGTTCTACGCTCCATACGGCGGGTCAGCTTCACGGCCCGTAAGTCTTTCAAAAAAACGTTTGACGACATATCAATTGGTAATGCTCTCACACGGCGTGACGTTCTATTTGAATATCCAATCCGCGAATTAATGAATACATATTTCCAACACTGTTCAGCGCATTTACTCCTGAAATATCTCCTTTGCCTCTTGCAATCACAGGATATATGAAGCTATTGACTTTGCCCTTCGAGTATTAGTGAAGGTGGTATCTTTCTCGAACGGTGTGACTCCCGATCATCTGAAGATAGGTAAAATTATGTTTCCCGTCACTAAAATCTATACTATTTTGCTCCTTTGACCACGAAATCATACTCT